>NW_022196900.1:35500863-35519849 GCF_008632895.1 Mastomys coucha | reverse complement strand
TGCACGATGGGGGACGACGGGCGAGCAGCAGCAGCGTGGCCTGGGCTCGGCGACAGTAGCTCCAGCACCGAGTTTTATTTTTACATTCAGAACAATGGGACACAAGAAGGGCAACTATCGTCAGAAAACCCTGATTGGGTTTGATTTGGAAAACATTCTGATTGCGGGGTAAAGACTGAATTGAAGATGTGCCAGGATGGAATCCAAGGGAGAGGTGGGAGATATTACAGTAGTTCAGGGGAAAAATGGTTATCAGTTGGACTGTATTGTACTCATGGAGACAAAAATAGTGGGTAAAGTGAAAGATAACTGAAATATAAGAGAAATAGGATAGTAATGGATGAGGTATCACAATGATAGCAGAGATAAGTGACAGTCAGTTTTTACTACTGAGCCAAGTGTGACAGAACTAAGAAAAGACTTCACAGGGAATATTGTGTTTCAGTGTTCTCAATCATACCTTTCTGTTTCTCCCTCCTGCTAGTGGTACTTTGGTAAGCTTCAGGTTGTAGTTTCTCACATTCTTTAAGTTGGTCCTCTCCTTTTCTGCCCTCCTCTCTTTTTCTCTCCTTCATTGAAATTTTCTACTAGGACATGGTGATATATTTCCACCCCCTACTTACTTACATCTGTGCTTGATTTGTGATCAGGAATACTTTTATAGTATAAAGATATTTGACAATGTCTGGAGATACATTTTTTTTTCTTCCAACTAAAGTTATGGCATGTGTAATTTGGCTGCTGATATATACTGGATAGAAAAGAGGTATATTTATAAGCTTTGTCCAATGTACAGTATAGTGCTCTAGAGACAACATAGAAATCTCTGCCCCAAATGCCAATAGAGTCAAGGTAAAAGAAAATTATGTCACAGAAGTTGACATGTCATAAAGTTATCTAAATATAAAAATACTGCAGTAGCTGCCTTCAAAAGATAAATTTAAAACTATAAGGAGAAATTCAGATCCTGGGATATAACATATCAAAAATACATCCGGAAAGAAGGGTAATGGGAGAAAAAAATCTGCACTGTTTTATTTCTGAATTAAAGGCAAGAGCAAGGCCAACCAGGCAAAAGTATAATTTATTACTTAAACCATTAGCTGATTGGATTTTCCATAATATGGGTTTGAGGCTCAAATGGATTACAGTGATGATCTTTGTGTCCAAACTAGAAAAATCATCTATCACATATGAGGATGAAGTAGGGAAAGGATATAAAATATTTAAAGGCTTCTGTAACTAACTTAATGAATTACAACAGTAAGGGCAAGACATAAAACTCCTTAGTAGAAGGGAATGCCAAGGAAGAATTGGCAGGTCGTTCCCATCTTGTCCTGTTGTGAGAGATTGCAGCCCATATGTTCCTGCACTTGGGGCTGCAGAACAGTGGAAGCTTTTAACACTATATACATAGAAACCCTGCATCTTGCAGAGAGGGAAAAGGTAAAAAAAAAAAAAAAAAAAAAAAGATTGTCCTTGAATTCTGAACCTTTTCTTTCTGGCTCAATATCAGATTCCTTTCCCCCAGATGGTATTTTTAAATTATTGTATTTTATCTTTAATGTAACCATCTTGGGGATTTTAATTGCTTATTTTCAATACTAATTTCCATTCCTCTGAATACAGAGAAAATGGATCTGCTTCCCTTTCAATAATACAAAAACAATTATGAAAACTACCCAGCATGAATTGTATTTAGTTTTCCAATGAAAGGTCTGCAGTGTTTCAGCTATATGCACCTGTATGCATATGTGTGTGTTTAGTATTCTGCATTTGCATTTCTGGGTGTTGCTGAAAGGAAATGACTGATTGGATGTTCAAATAATATTGTTATTCATGTAATAGTTTGAGACCCGTATGTTTGGAAAGGATGTTTTTTAACTATTAGGATAAACTATACTTCAACTTATATTAAACTGAAAAGTTTAGGTTAGCAAATCCTCAGAAAACTCGGAGTGAAACTCAAAGGGGAAGGAAAATGCAGACATTTTTGGGACCTTTCTTTAATGCCACTCTAAAGTATACAACACGAGGGGAAAGAATTCCAGGAGCTGTGCCCTGGATATATTTCTTCCCTGTACTTTCAATTGTCTATGTTCACTTGCCTTGCTGTGTGCCAGACCAGCTAGTGAAACATCACATAATAGTGATCACCAATGTCTTTTTTTTATTAGATATTTTTTTATTTATATTTCAAATGATATCCCCTTTCCCCTCCAGGAAAAAAACCCTGTTCCCTCCCCCTGCTCACCAACCCACCCTCTCCTGCTTCTTGGCCCTGGCACTCCCCAACACTGGGATATAGAACCTTCACAGGACCAAGGGCCTCACTGATGTCTTATACATTCAGCATCTCAAACTGAGTTAGGCTATTGATAGGCTTTATTTTCTGGGTCCTTCTGTTGTGAGCCTCTGCTATCAATCACACCAATTCCTACCTCATTTTCCTTCTTAAGTTGAAGGTTTCAGTTTTTTCTTTTGTAAAAACTCAGGGTGAATATCTGCAATTTTTCAGTTTTGTGCATTTCCAATTCCTTGACCACTTTTGTGTCTGTGTTCTGTTTCCTTTCAGCTGTCTATGCAAGGCCTTTGCTTTCCTCTGGAACACTTGTGCAGCTGTGAGCTCATGCTTCAGGTACTGCCTGCTTTTTAGACTTTTTAAGTCTTATCCAGTTTCTCTAGCCTATAAATATGCTCAGACCCCACACAACTAAATCTCAATATGATCCTCACCTTGGGTCTTCCCAGTTCTCATCTCAGCAGAGTTGTATGGGAAGGCTCTCTCTCCTCCCACCTACTGTCATTGCAGATCTTCATTCAGCTACCTTTGCTGACACTGCACTAGCTTTCTCATGACTACATAGCCTGGGCCATAGAACAGTGACTAAGACAGAACTAATCTTTTTTTTTTTTTTAGTTTTGTTTTGATGCACTATGTCCATGAACTAATTGTGAAGTATGGCAGTGGTTATAGGTACATATCTACATGAAGTCTATGTTTGGCATTGTTGATCCCTTATTCTGTATTGTTTTTTCCTGTCAGTATGGCTTGTTCCTGGTTCTTGTCTCTGTTTCTTCTTAGAACTCCTTTTGGGAGTTCTTTCTTTCTGCCCTTGACGTACATTTTTTTTTAATCTTAATACTCTATGCTGTCAGCTTCAGTAGCACTACTATAGAATACTAAAATTTGCATGATGTTGAATTCACATTTTTCTTATATTTCCAATTCTATTTTGAATATCATATTTTTCATGTGTCCTGTGTAAGTTCCATTTACTCTTCAAACTCACTATAATCTAATCCATGTTCAACATTTACATTAAGCACTCATCATTTATTTTCTTCAGTGTGGTTGCTACTCTTCTTGATTGGCTGATCCTAATATAGTTACATCCACTTGGAACAATAACTTACTTACATGGAGTGAATACAAATTCCCACATCTTCTCCACATATCTGATTATTTAGTTTTACTTATTTTATTTTTCACATAAAATAATTGCTTTTATGTACCTATAACCAGTTCTGTAGTTTACAATTAGTTCATGGACATAGTACATCAATACAAAAATAAAGAAAAGATTACTTCTATCTTAGTCACTCTCTATTGCTGTAGAAACCATGACCAAGGCAACTCTTACAAAGGAGACTATTCAAGTGGGGCCTTGCTTATATATTTTCAGAGGGTTAGTCCATGATAATCATGGCAGAAAGAAATCAGGCATGAGCAGTAGCTAAGACCATTACATTCTGGTTTTCAAGTAATAGAGGAAGAGAGAGAGAGTGGGGGGAGGGAAACAGGAAAAGAGAAACAGGGGGAGCGAAAGAAACAGGGAGAGGGAGAGGGAAGAGAAGGCTGGTCATGGGCTCTTAAAGCCATTAAAGCCTATCCACAAGTAACACATCTTCAAGAAGGCCACACCCTATCCAATTAGGCCACTCCACCTAAGTTTTCCCAAACAGTTCCACTACTTGGGAACCCAGCATTCAAATACATAAGCATACACATGCTGCAGAGCCATCACTCCCACCATGTGTACTCCTTGGTTGGTGGTTTAGTCCCTGAGAGCTCTGAGGGTAGTAGTTAGTTCATATTGTTGTTCATCTTAAGGGGCTGCAAACCCTTCAGCTCCTTCGGTCCATTCTGTAACTCCTTCATTGGGGACCCTGTACTCAGTTCAACGGATGGCTGTGAGCCTCTACTTCTGTATTAGTCGGGTACTGTCAGAGCCTCTCAGGAGATAGCTATATCAGGCTGGAGTGCCCTTTCTTCAGTCTCTGCTCCATAGTTAGTCTCTGCAATGAAGAGGCCCTTGGCCATGTGAAGGCTCTGTGCCCCAGTGTAGGGGAATGCCAGGGTCAGTAAGCAGGAGGGTGGGGTAGCCAGCAGTGGGAGGGGGAGGGAACAGGGGTTTGTTCTTGTATTTTGGAGTTTTTTTTTTTTTTTTGAGGGGAATCTGGGAAAGGAGAAATCATATGACATGTAAACAAAGTAAATATCTAATAAAAATAATTGAAAAGGAAAAAAAAACAAATACATAAGCATATAGTGTCATTCTTATTCAAAATGCCTACTCTTCTAGAAGAAAGAAGAGGCTACCAGTAACCTGCTTGGAGGTATAAACCTCAAGCAGCTACTATGTCTGCAAATGCTGAAATGACCCTGTAGCTTTAGACATTTTTTCATAATGGAGTAAGTCTTATATAGAACACAGTACACATGATGTGTTTCAGAGAAATTATATATTACTATAAGGTTCATGTTATAGTCTGAAACCAGACAAGAGATCCTTTTTTCTGTTCCTTCATATACCTGAAAAGGTCTCTTTTATATTATATATATTACCTCTTCTGTTGTTTTCTCATTTAAAATACTTTAGATTTTCTCATTCATTCAGTTGTTTATTTGTTTATTTCATTGTGTGTGTGTTTGTGTGTGTTTGTATGTGCTTGTATGTGTGTGTGTGTTTGTGTGTGTGTGTGTAAGTCTGAGGAAAATTTGTTGGAGTCCATCTTTTCCTTCAGCAACACAAGTCTCAGAGAATCAAACTCAGATTGACAGGGTAGGGAATAAGTACCTTTATTTACTAAACTATTGCCACTCTCTATCATTTTTATTTTATTAGTTTTTGAGATAGAACCTCATGTATCTCAGGGCTCACCTTGAACTGGATATAGAGCTGAGAATGATAGCTTCTGATTCGCCTGCTTCTGCTGCGAGAGAGTTGGGATTAGAGTTTTTCACCACCATGTCCAGTTTTAGAGTACGATGGATCAAAATAAATGTTTAATGCATAGTAGACAAGTACTCTACCAACTCCACCCTCCTCTGTTTCCTTATTCTAAGCCTTTTTATACTCTAACTCTCTGTTAAGCCCATGACCTCTTTTTCTTTAATATTATTATTTTATACACACATATAAACACAGACACACAAATAAATACAAAATAAGCTTCCTGAATCAATTTCTGTTTGATTTTTTTGACTGACTATTTAGTATTATATAGTTAATCAGGGAACTTATCCCTAGTAAAGACTCACTTTCCCCTCTCTCAGCAGTCATTAATTGCTTGTCAATTTTCATCTAGAGACTGGGTCACCTGAGATTTTACCCTATACTGGCTTAGGAAAGTGGCAGTAGTATGTCCTCTCACAACCATGATTTCACTAGCTACGAGAGAGAGTTGCCTAGGTGTCCAGGACCAGTCATAATATTCCTCCTGTTTAATGTGCATGAACTCCAATTAGATACTTATTGGTTACCACAAAGGCATAAGTGTCATTATACCTTTAGCAATATCTTTCAATTCTCATCACTATTGAGTGTGCTGGCTAATTTTATGTCAACTTGATATAGGTTAGAGTCATCAAAAAAGAGAAAGCTTCAATTGAGAAAATTTCTCCATAAGATTTGGCTGCAGGCAAGTCTTTAAAGCATTTTCTTAATCAGTGTTTGACCAGGAAGGGCCCAGCTCATTGTGTACAGTGTCACCCCTAGGTTGATAGTACTGGGTTTTATATATATATATATATATGTATATATAATCATGATGAGCAAGCCATGAGGAACAATCTAGTAAGCAGCACTCTTATATGACATTAGCATCATCTCCTGCCTCCAGGCTCACGTTCTAACTGAGGTCCTACCTTTAGTGCTTTTGATGATGAATTGTTATATTGAATTGTAAGTTAAATAAACCCTTTCCTCCTTAAGTTTTTTCTTTTTGGTCATGATGTTTCATCACAGCAATAGTAACCTAAGACATTGAGTATATAGGCATCTTAGCTAGATAAAATTATTGATCGCTTTTCTTCCTAGGTAGCTTACACAGTACCTTCCAGTACTATGAAAGCTATTGTTCATGGAGCAGGCATTCAGGTCAAATTGAAACCTAGTTTTGAGGTCTTATTTCCAACATACATGGTTTTTTCAGCAATAGGGACTTATTTTCAACATCAGAGAGGCAACCAAGAGCAACACAAATAGCTTACATTACTTTGATAATCTCTTGTACTCCCTTGACAACTCAGAAAAATATTCCTCATGAATAATACTTGGGATTTTGTTATTCCTTTCTTCTGGGATCTATTCAGAATACCACTAAGCTCTTCAAAACAGGAATTTTCCAAGCACAAGCCATTTCCTGCCCTTGAGGTACCATACTAGCTTCCTTTGGGTCATAATGGAAAAGTGAGAAAATGGGAAACTGAAGGTGTATGGGAGAAATTTCTCTGTGTTGGGCTTTTATTACCTGGACAAAATACTCAACATAAACAAATTAACAGGAGAAAATACTTTGGCTTATGTTTTCCGAGGTGTCAGCATGTAATGAGCTGTGGACTAATTGAGAGACATACTTTTAAATTAATGGGAGCCATACATGGCAGAGACTGTTCAAATTATGATATCTACAAGCAGAAAAAGACTTAGGGAAGCTAATACAAGATACCACCCTGCAATGACATTGACCTTGTAACCTTCAGGCATGCTCTACCTCCAAAGATTTTCAGCATCTCCCACAATAGAATAGTCCTAGGTATAGTTAGTCAATTTTCTGTGGGAAGATGGGCTGTGAGAGGAAGCCTGGTAAGGTAGAGCTAAGGTTAGAAGACCCAGAGACCCTGAAGGGTTGGTAGGAGCTTAGCATGCTCCTAGAACCAGGCTCTTGTCACAGCTGTAGCCCTTCCCCCACTAGAGAGGTTTATGGCCATCAGTCACAAAGGGGAAGTACCCCATACCCTCGCATATGTAGATGAGGTATCTCTAACTTCTCAGATCAAGCCATAAAAAGCACCTACTGTCAGACCATGCCCCACCAGAAAGCTGTATATAAGGATCCTATCCAGAAGGAAAAAAGGTGTGAAAATTACTCAGTTGTCTAAGAACTTCTGTCCTAAGAGCTGTAAAAGAATCTCCAGGGAAGAGACCTGCTCTCCCAAGCCACCAGAAGCTCTCCCACACCCATCACTGGCTAGTCAACCTCTCACCAGCTCAGCCCAACTCAGTTGCAGAGTGACAGGTGCAGCATCTCAGAGCAACAGAAGCAACAACAGCAAAGAGGCAGAGTTGGAGGTAGCTGAAGCAGTTCCTGTTCTCTCCCCTTGCCTGAACCCTCTGACCTGGCCAGGCCAGAGATCTCTGTTGGAAGCCCTTGGTACACAGGCCCACAGTTGTATCCTCTTCATAAGTATCACTATTATACCTTTAGGAACATTTGTGATGCTTATCTTCTTGTGTGGTTCATAGGTATCACACTTTGGTTAGACTTGATTCCTTCCTTCTCTTGGCAGTTTGTATAGCACTTTCTGAAAGTCGGATTTTAGATTAGATACAGCTCAAGTCTTCTAAGTCATGTTTTCTAACTAAGTAATTTCTTCAGCAAAAGGGATTTTCCTTCAACCTCTGAGAAATCATAGAGGGCAGCAGGAGTAACCTGTATTGATTTTTGATTTACCAGACAATAATTTGAATCAAGGGTTCTCAAGCCTGATACTGACTTTTCTGTTAGCTAGTCTATGGTTCTTGTGAGAAGTTTTGTCAGCCCAAGTAGTATAAGTTCATTTAAGTAATACCTTAAGTTCATTTAGATAACCTATGCCTATGTGTCTCTCTGTATCTATATCTGCATTATCTGTATCTATATCCACAAACACATGTATTTATCTATGTAATTTAAATAAATATAAAATGATATGATTTCTTCAGGCTTGAACAAACAATTTTAATGTTACATGTCCCTCTTTACCTCTTGACCTTCTAGACTGGTCTTTTTCCTCCTTCCCAGCTCAGGACCCCTTCCCTCTCTCTTCAGAACTTAAAGGGCTTGTTTTGGATTACCTCACAAAATAAAATTGTTTCTATGTCTATCCACTGTTTATAAATCTCATGGTTTTATATTTCCTTATAACTGAAGAGCAACCCAGAGTGGATATGTTCCATATTTTTATTATCTACTCGTCATTGGAAGGACAGTTAGATTTCCATTTCCTAGTTCTTGTGAACATGGAAGCAATGAATATGGCTAACAAATATTTCTAGAGTAGGATGCACTTAATTCATTTTTGGGAGAATATTTTAAGCAGCATGGATTATAGAACATTTATATTTCTGGAGCCCATTTCCTGTAGTTTAGTAAAGTCTCAGGACTGAGCTGTTGGCAACATAACAGTGACCACCTGAGTTCATGACAAAGGGCTTTAAATGTAAAATAGAAAGAAGCAATTGAAATACTATGAGTAAAGCTGGATGGATAGTGATATAAGAGCTATGCCTACTTAAGCTTCTGAAGCTCTGGATTTCTGAGCTTTCTGGCAGCCAAAGCAAAGAGAAAAACAATTCTTTCTAAGCATCAAAGTGTCCCAATTGTAAAGTCAACCAAACTGCTCAACAAAATGCACTTTTTCTTAGAACAGAATCATTGCTGATATGTCTCAAGATGTTATGAAGAGACCCACACACTGTGTAACATGATGTTGTCAATAACATGTCTTCATAAAATTCCATAGAACTTATGAATGCTGCTTACTGGGCTGCAAAAATCAAAACAAAAACAAAAATAAAACAAAACCCCAGAAGGGCTGGATATTTTCTTTAGCTAAATAGACTGTAGTAAAGCTAAGTAATAGCTAAGTAGACTCTAGTAAAGTCTATGTCACTAGAATCATTGATAAATGCAGTTTAGGGTTTTACATTTTATAAATATTTCAATCAGAGGGAGATAATTTCTTTAAACAATTTAGTAGTCCATCCCCAGTCTCCCTAGCCTTTTCCTGGACCATTGGAGTTTTCTTCAAGTGTCTGCAAACGAGACCTTATCCCTCTAACCTATTCATAACTATTTAAATTAGGGGGAGCCTCCTGACACAGAGGAAACCTCTTTGCAGGCTAAGGTGAGATACATAGTTTCTTTCCACTGACAAATTAAAACAAGAAAAACAATTTTTTGCATCTATAGTTTCATATGAGTATATTTACATGAATGTACATTTTTGTCTGTTTTTTTAAATTAGATATATTTTTTATTTACATGTCAAATGATGTCTCCTTTTCCAGTTTCTCCTCCGAAGGGGGAGAAAAACCCTGTTCTGTCCCCCATCCCCCTCCTCACCAACCCACCCTCTCCTACTTCCTGGCCCTGGCATTCCCCTACACTGGGGCATAGAACCTTCACAGGACCAAGGGCCTCTCCTCCCATTGATGACTGACTAGGCCATCCTCTGCTACATATGCAGCTGGAGCCATGAGTTTCACCATGTGTACTCTTTGGTTGGTTGTTTAGTCCCTGGGAATTCTGAGTGTACTAGTTAGTTCATATTGTTGTTTGTCCTAAGGGGCTGCAAGCTCATCAGCTCCTTGGGTCCTTTCTCTAGCTCCTTCATTGGGGACCCTGTGCTCAGTCCAATGGCTGTGAGCCCCTACTTCTGTATTAGTTGGGCACTGTCAGAGCCTCTCAGGAGACAGCTATATCAGGCTCCTGTCATCCAGCACTTGCTGCCATCCACAAGAGTGTCTGGGTTTGATGAGTTTGTGGAGAAAGAGGAACACTCCTTCATTGCTGGTGGGATTGCAAGCTGGTACAAACACTCTGGAAATCAGTTTGGCGGTTCCTCAGGAAATTGGATATAGTACTACCAGAGGAACCACCTATACCACTCCTGGGCATATACTCAGAAGATGCTCCAATATGTAATAAGGACACATGCTCCACTATGTTCATAGCAGCCTTATTTATAATAGCCAAAAACTGGAAACAACCCAGATGTCCCTCAACAGAAGAATGGATACAGAAATTGTGATACATCTACACAATGGAGTACTACTTAGCTATTAAAAACAATGAATTCATGAAATTCTTAGGGAAATGGATGGATCTGGAGGATATCATCCTAAGTGAAGTAACCCAATCACAAAAGAACACACATGGTATGCACTCACTGATAAGCAGATATTAGCTCAGAAGTTCTGAATACCTAAAATACAATCCACAAACCACAATAAACTCAAGAAGGAAGACCAAAGTGTGGATACTCCATTCCTTCTTAGAAGGGAGAATAAAATACCCATGGAAGGAGTTGCAGAGACAAACTATGGAGCAGAGACTGAAGGAAGGACAATCCAGAGACTGCTCCACCTGGAAATCCTTCCCATATTCAATCAGGCAAACAAATTTTAATATATCCTCTATATCTTCTAGAAGGATAAGGTACAATAGTTGGAATGGCTGTTCTAGCCAGCCAACACACACACACACACACACACATTTGGAAACAATCATGCAGAGGAAATCCTTGCAGCCTGATCTACTCGTGTCTTGCCAGAGTTGTGCAAAAATAGTTGCTATTTCCTAGGCTCTTCTCTCTTCCCAGCATCCAGACATTCATACATGCCTCACCTTAGACAGACTTCGTACTAAAATGAAATTGGTGAGGACAAAGTTACAGAGACATGACCTGCTGTAAGTGGCTACAGAATCCTATGTGTAGTGACTACAAGGACATATGATACTTAGTGTTAAATGTATTCACATATGAAAGTGTAGATGCAACACTTGGGACTGACATACTTAAAAACTATCCAAATGCACTTTGAGAGACAGTGCCTCAAGTTCCTCAAGGAATTAATTGATACTCTACTCTCCAGGAAACAGGATGTCAAGCATTAGCCGGAGGTTTTGCAGATTAAGTTGGCTGTGTGCTGCAGCAGGAGGCCTGGGAAAATCAATACTGCAACAATTACCTCTGTAGCATGAAAGCAGTGGCCGACATAAGCACTGTGGAGATCCCATTTCATGCTCCAGACCAGCAGCTCCATTTCCTAAGGGATGATCATTTCAGCTCCTACTGCTTAGGTTTACAAAACACTAGACTCTTTTCAAGAAAGCCTGCAAGAGCCTCTGTTATCCTCCTAGATGGCTGTGAAGCAGCACATTGTAAGAGAAGTCCCTCACAGAAAGAGAGCTTATTCTTCCAGAGAGCAATGCCTTCCTTAGCCACTATAGTAAGGAACATTCTGGCTGCTTTCTCAAGTACCATTCATTTGAAAGTTGTGCAGCTCCTTGAGTTAGCTAAGTTCCCCAAAATGGGTGCTTTCAGGGCAGCTACAATGCATTAGAGAGTGGCCCTGACTGAGCTCAAAAACACTTGCTGCTGAACAGATCCAAACTTATATCGCTGCTGTGTAATCACAACACCTATCTGGTCACCTGGCTTACCAAACAGATTGAATATAAGCTAGCTCCCTTTTTATTCCAGGAATTTTGTATCACATGCCTGGAGATTCTGAACTTTATTTAAACTGATAACAATCTCTGTCATGGAAAAGTTGTTCATAGTTTTATACTTTTCTTAAATTTCCTTCCTGGTTTGGATCTTGGATACTGTATCATTAGAAATGAAAAGGTATGATTTGACTGAATGTGGCCATCCCTTAAGGGTAATTGGATATAGATGACTTTGATAATGTTCTTGCCGAATTACCAAAGTATAGGATAGTTGTCATCACAACTAACTGTGATCAGAGGCAGTAACTGTATACTTAAGCTGTGTTTTATTCAAAGAGATGGCACTCAAAAAGGCAACAGATCTGAGGGACCTGGGAGGGAAAGGGGATGAGGAAGAGAGGAAAAGAGGGGAACATGATCTGGTATTGGGTGGGGGAAAAGGACTGAAGCCCTGAAGGCCAGCAGAAAGAATGGAAACAGGCAACCTCAAGAGATAGGAGATTGGGAGAACCCTCCAGAATGTACCAGAGACCTGAGAGGTGAGAGACTCTCAGGATTCAAAGGGAGGGACCCTAGATGAAATACCCTACAGTGGGGAGAGGGAACTTGTAAAGCCCACCTCCAACAGAAAGACAGGGCATCAAGTGAGGAGGAGGTTACCATCCCACAGTCAAAACTCTGAGCCATAATTGTTCCTGTCTGAAAGAACTGCAGGGATGGAAATGGAGAGGAGCTTAAGGAAAAGAAGGTCCAGCAACAGGCCCAAAGTGGTATTCAGCTCAAGATGAGATCCCCAAGGCCTGACACTATTACTGAGGCTATGGAGAGCTCACAAAAGGCACCTATCATGCCCTCTAAAAGACCCAACAAGCAGCTGAAAGAGTCAGATGCCGGTATTTCCACTCAATCAACAGACAGAAGCTGCTGACCCCTGTGGTTGAATTAGGGAAAAGATGGAAGAAAGTGAGAAGGAGGGCAACACTGTAGAAGGACCAGCAGTCTCAATTAACCTCAACTCCTGAGATCTCTTAGATGTTGGATCACCAACCAGGCTGCATACACCAGCTGATAGGAGGCCCCACAACACTTATGCCCAGAGGACTGCCAGGTATGTGTTCAGTCAGAGAAGATGCACCTAACACTCAAGAGATTGGAGGAGTTTAGAGGTCTTGTGTGTGTGTGTGTGGGGGGGGGGGCATCCTGGTGGAGACAGGAGAGTGGGGAGAAGGTATGGGATGTAGAACAGTTGGAGGGTAGACCCAGAAGAATAAAATCTGGAGTGTAAAAAAAAAAAAAAAAAAAAAAAAAAAAAAAAAAAGAAAGAAAGAAAGAAACAAAGAAAGAAAGGAAAAAGAAGAGGCAGCAGAATCACAGTCTATAAAATTACAGTATTTTTACCTCAAGAGAGCTGGTAACATAGGGAATAGAACAAAGGCAATTAATAATGCCTGAGCTCATTCTTTTTCCCTTGATCATGATTGACCTTATCCTGTGATTCATGATATCTATCTATGTCTATTACTTTGTCATCTCTTGGGATATGAACTGTTTAAACTGAGGATGAGTTCATTTAGTGCCTTCAGGTCTAGGATTCCTCCATGAACCACCTAGAATGAGGGGTTAATTTAGAACAAGTCAACTGTTGGTAGTGTATCTTGCTGAGCTATGTACAGTGTGTACTTACAGATTTTTATCTATGATATGGACAGCAAACATGTTCTCGTTATAGACAACATGAAAGCTGTATGCATCACTTTAGATCCCTTATAATCCTGGAATATTGGGGGATGGCAAAGGTGTTTTGTTGATGTTTTCTTTGGTTTGTTTGTTTGTTTTGAGGGGGAAAAAAGTGAGTGAAGGAAGGGAAACATAATCAAGACATGTTGCGACCTCCCGAAAATTTAACAAAGCTCTCCTGATGAGTAAATCCACTTTTAGTCTGTAATTTACCATGATGAATTCAACAAGTAGTTAGAAAAGACTACTCAAAACATCTGGCACTAACTCCTTTACTTGTTGAATATGAAATAGGACTATAAATGAATACTTTCCATTATGCCAGTGTCATAGCTGGGCTTTAAGGATTAAATAACATTAAATTGAAGAACTGTGTTTTTAATAAAGAGGAGGCCTATCAAAGAGAGGTCCATGCATAGGAATTAGGAATGAGAGAGGTTGTACAGCCTAGAGGAAAGACAGATATTCAGGGAAGCAGCCTGGAAATCCCTCGGTAACAGATGCAGGAGCCTGTTTGGTGTACCCTTGAAATAACACCTCTTCTTATTTAAATAAACTTGACTGGGCTTTTATTTTGGTTTGGTTTGGTTTTGTTTTCTTGTACTGACACCAAAATGACCCAACTACAGTAGAAGCATTGAGATAGGGAAATATAAGAAAGCCAGAGGGAAACAAGAAAATTTGAATAATCTATCAAGAAGACACTCTAGTTCCACTAATGGAAGACAAAGAAATTGGAACACATTATTTGAATTGACTGAAGTGTTAGCTGCTCTATATACCACATTACTCTTTATAGAAAAGAGGATGTGTCTTGTGCAGAAAGGTAATTTAATTCAAACGATAATGGATGATGGCTCTTAGTAGTCTATCTGCATACTAAGATTTCAAAGGATTTGTTTTGGCTTGTGAAACTATGTTGTAGTGAAATGCCTGGAAAGATGCCCATGTTCTGTAAAATTGTAACTCAAAGAGTTCAAAGTAAAGTTTCTATTCTTACATTTGCCATTTGACTTGTGCAGCCACCATTTTGTTGTTTGTTAAGATACTTTGAAAGTAGTCCCATAATATCACAGTCAACCTAAGAAAGAAAAGTAAAAAAAAAAAAAAGGTGTCAAAAAATGCAAGGGGCTTTCCCTAATTGTACTCATAAAGAAAGAATGACAGAAACCCTGTACTGTGGAGCTTGCTCTGCAGTTAGATCTCAAATCTTCTTTGTCAGTAAGCCTGTGCACTTGGCTCTAGGGTTACAGGCAGTGGCTATGCACTTGAAATAACGACAGCAATATATTCAACCCAGGGCTATTGTAGTTTAAAAAAAAAATCAAAGACATGAAATCTACTCATTTATAAAGGGCATTTATTGATGCCTTAAAGTTTTCACTGTCAGAGCCTTTTTTACTTTTATTTTTATGTGTTTTACTTATGTGTGTGTGTGTGTGTGTGTGTGTGTTTTGAAAAAGGATGTTTTCTTTCTCAGGAAATTTGTCAAAGGTATGGAGAGAGGCTACTTGCTTTACATATTAAGTTTGTAACATGGTGATTACTGAATATGTTTATCAGCTCTAAGTTTTTGATGGAGTCTTTAAAATCTTTTATGTATGGTGTATCAACTGCAAATATGATACTTTGACTTCTTTTTCTATTAGTGTCATTTTAATTCCTTTTCTTCATTGATAATCTATGTAGACAAAAACTATATGGAGAATGGTAAGGGAGAAAAGACTCCGTTGTCTTATTCCTGATCTTAGAGGTAAGATTTTGAGTTTTTCTCCATTTAGCATGATGTTTGCCTATATATATTTTTATTGTGTATAAATATGTTCCCTCTATTCCTAGATCTTTCACAATTTTTTTAACCAACTCAGATGGTCATATAAACTTTGTCTTAAAGTCTATGTATATGTAAATTAATACAATTGATTTATTTACATATATTCAACCATAACAGTTTCTTTGAAATAACACCATTATCATGAATGAACCTGTCATAATCTTAAATTTTATTGTATTGAGATTTTTACTTCTGTGATCATAAGGGAGTTTTTTGTCTGTCATTTTTTTCTTATATCTTTAGATGTTTTTCTTATTTTTTTTTAATCAGAGCAATTTTTTTTAATCAGAGCATCATAACAAATAGTTTAAAGCATCCTTCTTATTGATTCTATGAAATAATTTAAGTAGCACTAGTGCTCTTCTATGAAGTTCTAGTAGAATTCTGTGGTAAACCTATCTGTTTCTAGTTTTAGTTATGAGAAATTTTTATTAGCATTTAAATCTCATTGTTATGAACTTTTTCCCTCCAATTTTCTCTAGAAGAGTCAGTTTTCTTTATGATTATGGCTCAAGATAAATCAACCACATGCTACTGAAAGACCTTACATCCAGAAGTACATGGACAGGACAAATTGCAAATTGCAGTTGATGAGTTATTAAATTAAACCAGTTAACTAAATAAATTAAACAATTCAACTAATAAACAAATTAACTAAAAATAAGGTTGGAGTAGGTGGTTGAATTTGGGAGGAGTTAAATAAAAATATGATCAAAATATATTTTATGAAATTCTTGATTTAATTAATAAAATAAATATTAATAATTATTCTTTAATTATATGAAAATAACTAACAAAATATATGTTTTATCCATATTGGTTTAATTTTGAATATATTACTCATCTAAAATTTACTTGTTTATTTTAGGTTTTTTAATTTAGGAAAATAGAAATTTTAAAGTATGTCTGTACAATCTCTCTCCTTTCATCTCTAATTTTACTTGTCTCTTTTCTTTGTTTCCTTCCAAATAAACAGCTCTTGTCATTGATTTTTTTGTATTTTTATTTATATTTTTCTATCTCATTAATTAATGCATAGATTGCAATGATTATTTCCCATCTAAGGCTTTAGTTTTTATTTATTTTTGTTGAGCTAAGGTTTTAAAGTACATTATTAATTTTAACTTGACATCTCTCTGACTTTTTCATTTGGAACTTAGCACTGTGAACATTTTAGGATTCTCTTCATTGTGCCCCATAGATTTTAGTATGTTGTATTTTCATTCCACTCTAGATTTTTTTAAGCTCTTTTTGATTTTATAGTGATTCATTTTTCATTTAATAGTGTATATTTACACAATCTGAGTTTTGTGTATGTTCTGCAGGATTAATGGCTAGTGATTTCTAGTTTTTATAGTGGAAGTTCTGATTCTAAGATCCTGTTCCACAATTGGTTCTTGGTATGCCAGTAAAGAAAGCCATGGGCCAATTACTAGACAGAAGAAATAGGTGGTATCTCCAGATCCCTGGAGGAAAGAGAGCTACACAAGGGACAATTGGGTTCACCATGTTTTGGAGAGAAAAGCTAAACAGCAATGTGAGATCTTGAAACTGGAGTGGCCACATGGGCCACTCTTACAGGGGGTGATCAGGGGCATTTATCAGGAGCTATTATTAATATATATTAATATTTATTCTATAATTATATGATAATAACTAACAAAATATATGTTAATGAGCTGCTAAAGTTTGGGGTAGGTAGTAGGAGCAGAAATAATATTCATGGATCAGTAGGAATAACATAGTTATTTTTCATAGAGATGGAAAGAGTAATTTTCAAATTTATCTGAAATAACAAAAAAACCAAAAACCCAAAAAACAAAAACAAAACAAAACAAAAAAAACAGGCTCTCTTCTCCTTTCCAGCAAGCAGAGAGCTGGTCTCCAGGGAGTGCTCTGACCCAGGGACTCAGGTAAGATCATTTTCTCTCTGGTGACTTTCTAAGGCAAGATCAGCCAGAAGGCACAGGCCTCAGAAGTGGCAGAGCAGCTAGGACAGGATGGTTTCTATCCCCAACTACACCTAGGAGGGACAGTGGATCCACAACCTTTTCTATCCCTTTCCCACAAGCTGAGAGCTTGTCTCCAGGGAGTGCTCTGTCTCCAGGACTCAGGAGGAACAACTGATCAACAGCCCTCTGCACACAGGTCTTACCAGAGGAGAGCTGGTCTCCCAGAAGTGCTGACACAGGCTTACAGACCCACAGGAAGAACAAGCTCCAGTCAGAGACAGCAAGAAAATCTAACACCAGAGATCAACATATGGAAAAGGCAAATGCAAGAATCTGACCAACAAAAACCAATATTAGTTGGCATCATCAGAACCTACTACTCCCACCACAGCAAGTCCTGGATACCCCAAAACATCAGAAAAGCAAGATTTGGATCTAAAATCATATCTCATGATGGATATAGAGGAATTTAAGGAGGACATAAATATCTCCCTTAAAGCAATACAGGAGAACACAGGTAAACAGGTACAAGCACTTAAAGAGGAAACAGAAAAAATCCCTTAAAGAATTACAGGAAAGAACAACCAAACAGGTGAAGGAATTGAACAAAAGCATCCAGGACCTAAAAATGGAAGTAGAGATAGTTAAGAAATCACAAATAGAGACAACTCTGGAGATAGAAAACTTAGGAAAGAAGTCAGGGCCATAGATCACCAACAGAATACAAGAGATAGAAGAGAGAATCTCAGGGCAGAAGATACCATAGAAAGAACTGACACAACAGTCAAAGAAAATGCAAAACACAAAAAGTTCCTAACCCAAAACATCTAGGAAATCCAGGACACAATGAGAAGACCAAACCTAAGGATAATAAGTATAGAAGAGAGTGAAGACTCCCAACATAATGGTGCAGTAAATATCTTCAACAAAATTATAGAAGAAAGGTTCCCTAACCTAAAGAAAGAGATGCCAATAGACATACAAGAAGCCTATAGAACTCCAAATAGACTGGACCAGAAAAGAAATTCCTCCCATCACATAATAGTCAAAACACCAAATACACAAAACAAAGAAAGAATACTGAAAGCAATGTGGGAAAAAGGTCAAATAACATATAAAGGCAGACCCTATCAGAATTACATCAGACTTCTTGCCAGAAACTATGAAAGCCATAAGATCCTGGGTTGATGTCATACGGACCCTAAGAGAACACAAAGTATAGGCCACTATACCCAGCAAAACTCTCTATCACCATAGATGGAGAAACCAAAGAATTCCATGACAAAACCAAATTTACACAATACATTTCTACAAATCCAGCCCTTCAAAGGATAATAAATGGAAAATTCCAACACGAGTAGGGAAACAACATCCCAGAAAAAGCAAAAAATTAATCTTCCAACAAAACTAAAAGAAGATATCTACATGAACAGAATTCCAACTCTAACAACAAAAATAACAGGAAGCAACAATTACTTTTCTTTAATGTCTATTAGTATCAGTGGACTCAGTTCCCCAATAAAAAGACATAGACTAACAGAATAGTTACATAAACACAATCCCACATTTTGCTGCACATAGAAAACCCAACTCACAGAGGCAGCTTGATTCTGAGGAGTTCTGACACAACCAGGATCACAAGAAGGACAGGCTCCAGTCAGAGTTAGCAAAGGCAGGTAGCACTAGAGTTAACCAGATGGTGGTGGGCAAGCATAAGAAAATAAACAACACAAACCAAG
>NW_022196900.1:35499748-35500522 GCF_008632895.1 Mastomys coucha | reverse complement strand
AAGAAAATGCAAAAAGCAAAAAGCTCCTAACCCAAAATATCCAGGAAATCCAGGACGCACTGAGAAGATAAAACCTAAGGATAATAGGTATAGAAGAGAGTGAAGACTCCCAATGTAATGGGTCAGTAAATATCTTCAACAAAATTATAGAAGAAAAATTCTCTAACCTAGAGAAAGAGATGCTAATGAACATACAAGAAGCCTACAGAACTCCAAATAGACTGGACCAGAAAAGAAATTCCTCCTGTCACATAATAATCAAAACACCAAATGCACTAAACAAAGAAAGAATTTTAAAAGCAGTAAGGGAAAAAAGGCATATAACATGTAAAGGCAGGCCTATCCAAATTACGGCAGATTTCTCACCAGAGACTATGAAAGCTAGAAGATCCTGGGCAGATGTCATACAGACCCTAAGAGAACACAAATGCCAGCCCAGGCTACTATACCCAGCAAAACTCTCAATTACCATAGATGGAGAAAACAAGATATTCCATGACAAAACAAAATTTACACAATATCTTCCCACAAATCAAGCTCTACAAAGGATAATAGTTAGAAAACATCAACATAAGGAGCAAAACTACACCCTAGAAGAAACAAGAAGGTAATCTTTCAACAAATCCACACAAACCTAATTCCACCTCTTACAACAAAAACAACATGAAGTGACAATTACTTTTCTTAATATATTAATTTGAAAATCAATATTACCAACATATCCTAATCGATTGAAATCCAATAATATGAGGAATTGGAAATTTGTTGATTGTC
>NW_022196900.1:35490840-35499181 GCF_008632895.1 Mastomys coucha | reverse complement strand
AAGACTGTTAAATTGATTGTTGTTTTATATCAAACAACTTTTATAGTACTTATTTTATTGTTATAATATTTTATAAATTTTAAGGAATATGACAAAAAAGATATTGTTGGCATTGAAGGGGGGTCTATGGTAGGAGCAGTGGTACAAAAGGGGAACAAGAATGTAATTCAATTCTATTTAATTAAAATATGTTTTTAAATGTTAACAAATTCAGATAAATTGAAATCATGTAACTTTTCTCATTATAATGCAATAAAAGTTTAAAAAAATAAAATAAAATAAAAAAAAAGAAAACCCAACTTAGTGACAAAGACAGACATTACCTCAGAATAAAAGGCTAGAAAACAATTTTTCAAGCAAATAGTTGCAAGAAAAAAGCTGGAGTAGCCTTTCTAATATCGAATAAAATCAACTTTCAACCTAAAATGATCAAAAAAGATAAGGAAGGACATTTCATACTCATCAAAGGTATGATCTACGAAGATGAATTCTCAATTCTGAACCTCTATGATCCAAATGCAAGGGCATCTACATTAATAAAAGAAACTTCACTAAAGCTTAAAGCAAACATTGCACCTCATACAATAGTAGGAGGAGATTTTAACACCCCACTCTCTGCAATGGACATTTCATGGAAACAGAAAAGAAACAAAGACACAGTGAGACTAAATACCCATGGAAGGAGATGCAGAGACAAAGTGTGGAACAGAGACTGAAGCAAGGACAATCCAGAGACTGCTCCACCTGGGAATCATTCCCATAATTGTCTTAGTCAGGGTTTCTATTCCTGCACAAACATCATGGCCAAGAAGCAAGTTGGGGAGGAAATGGTTTATTGAGCTTACTTCCACATTGCTGTTTATCACCAAAGAAAGTCAGGACTGGAACTCAAGCAGGTCAGAAAGCAGTAGCTGATGCAGAGGCCATGGAGAGATGTTCCTTACTGGCTTGCTTCCCTTGGCTTGCTCAGCCTGCTCTCTTATAGAACCCAAGACTTCTAGCCCAGGGATGGCACCACCCACAAGGAGCCCTACCCCCTTGATAACTAATTGAGAAAATGCCCCATGGATCTCATGGAGGCACTTCCCCAACTGAAGCTCCCTTCTCTGTGATTACTCCAGCCTGTGTCAAGTTGGCACACAAAACCAGCCAGTACAATATTCAATCATAAAATCCAGACACTAATGTGGATGCAAGCATATGCTAGGTGACAGGAGCCTGATACAGCTGCCTCCTGAGAGACTCTGACAGTACCTAACTAATACAGAAGTAGAGACTCACAGCCATCCATTGGACTGAGCACAGGATCCCCAATGAAGGAACTAGAGAAAGGACTTAAGGAGCTGAAGGGTTTGCAGCCCCTTAGGACGAACAACAATATTGAAGTAACTAGTACCCTCAGAGCTCCCAGGAACTAAACCAACAACCAAAGAGTACTTATGTTGGGACTAATGGCTCCAGCAGCATATGTATTGCAGAGCATGTCCTAGTCAGTCATCAAGGGAAGGAGAAGCCCTTGGCCCTGTGAAGGTTCTATGCTCCAGTGTAGGAGAACGCCAGAGCTTGGAAGCGGGAAAGGATGGGTTGGTTAGCAGGGGAAGAGGGAACAAGGTCTTTTGGAGAGGAAACTGGGAAAGTAGATATAATATGACATGTAAATAAAAAATTTTTAATAAAAAAAGGTTTTGCAGGTATTGAAAGGGGTTCTCTGGGAGGAGTTGGGGTACAAAAGGGAAAGAAGAATGTGATGTAAGTCTATTTACTTAAAATATGTTTTTAAATGTTAACAAATTCAGATAAATTAAAATTATACATCTTTTCTCATCATGATACAAAAAAACTTAAATCAATTAGAAAAAAAACCAGCATTTCAAAAACCATTCTCAATTGTAAAAGAAGTTCAGAACGAATCACCATCCCTAATCTTAAGCTGTAGTACAGAGCAACAGTGATAAAAACCCACATGGTATTGGTACAGAGACAGACAAGTAGAACAATGGAATAGAACTGAGACCCATAAATGAACCCACACACCTATGGTCACTTCATCTTTGACAAAGGATCTAAAACCATTCAGTGGAAAAAAGACAGCATTTTCAATAACTGGTGCTGTCTCAACTGGCAGGTATAAGAATACAAATTGATCCATTCTTATCTCCTTGTACAAAGCTCAAGTCCAAGTGGATCAAGGACCTCCACATAAAACCAGACATACTAAAACTAATAGAAAAGAAAGTAGGGAAGAGCCTCGAGCACATGGGTACAGGGTAGAATTTCCTGAATAGAATACCAATAGCTTATGCTCTAAGATCAAGAATTGACAAATGGGACTTCATAAAATTATAAAGCTTCTGTAAGGCAAAAGACACTGTCAATAGGGCAAAATGGCAAACCAAAGACTGGGAAAAGATCTTTACCAACCCTATATCTGATAGAGGACTAATATCCAAAATATACAAAGAACTCAAGAAGTTAGACTCCAGAGAACCAAATAACCCTATTAAAAATGGGGTACATAGCTAGAGAATTCTCAACTGTGGAGTTTCAATGTTCTGAGAAGTACTTAAAGAAATGTTCAACATCATTAGTTATCAGGGAAATTCAAATCAAAACAACCCTGAGATTCTACATCATACCAGTCAGAATAGCAAAGATCAAAAACTCAGGTGACAGTAGATACTGTCAAGGTTGTAGAGAAACAGGAACACTCCTTCATTATTGGTGGGATTGCAAGATGGTACAAGCACTCTGGAAATCAGTCTGGGGATTCCTCAGAAAATTGGACAGAGTACTTCCTGAGGACCCAGCTATACCACTCCTGGGCATATACCCAGAAGATGCTCCAGCATATAACAAGGACATATGCTCCACTGTGTTCATAGCAGCCTTATTTATAATAGCCAGAAGCTGGAAAGAACCTAGATGTCCCTCAAAGGAGGAATGGATACATAAAATGTGGTACACTTACACAATGGAGTACTACTCAGCTATTAAAAACAATGGTTTTATGAAATTCACAGGCAAATGGGTGGAACTAAAAAAAATATCATCCTGAGTGAACTAACCCAGTCACAAAAGAACACATTTTAGCTAATTGGATATTAGCTAAAATGAAGCTCAGAATACCCATGATACAACTCCCAGACTATTTGAAACCCAAGAAGAAAGAAGATCACACCAAAGTGTGGAGGCTACAGTACTACTCAGTAGTGAGAAGAGGATAATCTCTAGAAAGTTGATGAAGAGAAGGATCTGGGAGGGAGAGAGGGGAAAAAGGGCAGTCAGTTCAGATATGGGAGGAGATAAGGGAGAAGTACAGACGGTCAGGAATTTGAACGTAGGTGTGTAGCAGTGGGGGGAGGGGAATCTTGGGGTAGCCACTAGAAAGTCCCAGATGCCAGGGACCCAAGAAGTTCCCAGGACCCAACAGGGAGGACTTTAGCTGAAATACCCAACAAAGATGAGGGAGAACCTCTAGAGACCATATCCAGTGGATAGACATGACTCCCAGTTGAGGGATGGAGCCAGCCACACACCACAAAAATATTAATGCAGAATTCTTCCTGACAAAAGAAAATGCAGGGACAAAGAAGATTAGAAACTGAAGGAAAGGCCATTGAGAGACTGTCCCACCTAGGGATCCATCTCATCTGGTGACATCAAACCCAGACAGTATTGTGGATGCCAAGAAGTGCTTACTGACAGGAGTCTGGTATAGCTCTCCCCTGAGAGGCTTTGTCAGAGCTGGACTAATACAGATGTGGATCTACACATTGAACTGAGTGTTGGGAGCCCATTGGGAAGTTAGGGCAAGGACCATAGAAGCTCAAGGGGTTTGCAACCTCATAGGAAGAACAACAATATCAACCAACCAGAGCCCCCATAGCTCCCATGGACTAAACCACCAACCAAACAGAGGTAACCATGGATCCAGCTGAACATGTAGTAGTGGATTGTCTTATCTCGCATCTCTGGGAGGGGAGCCCCTTGTTCCTGTGGAGGCTTGATGACCCTGGTTAGGGTAATACTAGGCCCCTGAGGCAGGAGTGGGTGGGCAGGTTGAGGAGTACCCTCATAGAGGCAGGAAGGATGGCATAGGGGATAGGAGACTTGTGGAGGGGAAACTGGGATTTAACATTTGAAATGGAAATAAATAAAATAACTAATAGAAAAATTTTAAAAGAATATTATTAAGGGCATGCTTTTGCAGGCAGCAGATAATAGCACCCAGAAATTGTGTCCAAATGCAAGTTGAAAAGGAATAACTATGTGTGTGTGTCTTCTCTGTAGATTCAAGGGAAGCTGGGTAGAGGCTGGTAGTGTGGCCTGTTCCCAGATCTAAGGCAGGGTCATAAAAATACACACAACTTTTATCCCACTGTGGTCAGATAAAATATAGTAAGTTATGTCAATTTTCTTATATTGGCTAAGACTTCTTTACTGTCCTAGTAAGTGATCAATTTTGAAGAAAGTCCATAGGTTGCAAAGAAGTATGTATATTCTATAGTGCTTGTCAGAAAGTTTTCCAAAGGTCTTTTATGCACACATGATTTATGATGTCAATTCACTCAAAATTTCCTGTGTTTAACTTTTGTTCAGATGACTTCCCATTGGTACTTAAATCAAATACTACTACTACTCTACTACTACTACTGCTACTACTACTATTACTACTGCTACTACTACTACTATTATTACTACTACTATGTAGGACTTAATCTGTGATTTTACATCAAGCACTATATCTTTTATAAATTACATAGAGCTCTATTGGGTGTGTACATGTTTAGAATTATCATACCCTCTTGGTAGGTACTTAATTTAATGAGGATATTATGACTTTCCTTATTTCTTCTGATTAATTTTATTTCAAAGTCTATTTAGCCTATCCCTAAATTTGCTTGTTTTCATATTTTTTGAAACCACATTTAAATATTTTTATTAGATATTTTCTTTATTTACATTTCAAATGTTCTCCCCTTTCTTGTGTTCTCCTCTGAAAAAAAAGAACCCTATTCCCTCCCCCCTCCTCCTGCTCACCAACAAACCCTCTACAACTTCCTTGCCCTGGCATTCCCCTACACTGGGTCATAGAACCTTCAAAGGACTAAGGGCCTCTCCTCCCATTGATGAACAACTAGGCCATCCTCTGCTACATATGCAGCTGGAGCCATGAATCCCACCATGTGTACTCTTTGGTTGGTGGTTTAGTCCCTGGGAGGTCTGAGGGTACTAGTTAGTTCATATTGTTGTCCCTCTTATGGGGTTGCAAACCCTTTCAGCTCCATGGGTCTTTTCTCTAGCTCCTTTTTTGTGAGACCCTGTACTCAGTCCAATGGATGGCTGTGAGCATCTACTTCTTTGTTAAGCACTGGCAGAGCCTCTTAGGAGACAGCTATATGAGGCTCCTGTTAGTTAGCACTTGCTGGAATCCACAATAGTGTCTGGGTTTGGTGACTGTATATAGGAAGGATTCCCAGATCGGGCAGTCTCTGGATTGTCCTTCTTTCAGTCTCTGTTCCACACTTTGTCTCTGCAACTCCTTCCATGGGTATTTTGTTCCCCCTTCTAAGAAGGTCTTCCTTCTTCTTGAGTTCCTTGTGGTTTGTGGATTGTTTCTTGGGTATTCCAAGTTTCTGGGATAATATCCATATATCAGTGAGTGCATAATATGTGTATTCTTTTGTGATTGGTTTACCTCGCTCAGGATTATATTCTCCAAATCCATTGATTTCCCTAAGAAATTAATAAATTCATTGTTTTCAATAGCTGATTAGTATTCCATTGTGTAACATACCACATTTTCTGTATCCATTCCTCTGTTGAGGGACATCTGGGTTCTTTCCAGCTTCTGACTATTATAATTAGGTTTGATATGAACATAGTGGAGCATGTATCCTTATTACATGTTGGGGAATCTTCTGGGTATATGCCCAAGAGTGGTATAGCTGGGTCCTCCAATAGTATTATGTCCAACTTTCTGAGGATCTGCCAGACTGATTTCCAGAGTGGTTGGACCAGCTTGCAATCCCATCCGCAATGAAGGAGTGTTTCTGTTTCTCTACAACCTTGAGAGCATCTGCTGTCATCTGAGTTTTTGATTTTTGCCATTCTGACTGGTGTGAGGTGGAATCTCAGGGTGGTTTTGATTTGCATTTCCCTGATAACTAAGGATGTTGACCATTTCTTTAGGTGCTTTTCAGACATTCAATATTCCTCAGGTGAAATTCTTTCTTTAAACCTTTACCTTTTTAATAGGGTTATTTGATACTCAGGAGGCTAACTTCTTGAGTTCTTTGTGTATATTGGATATTAGCCCTCTATTGCATGTAGGATTGGTAAAGATTTTTCTCCCCAATTTGTTAGTTGCTGTTTTGTCCTATTGACAGTATCTTTTGCCTTACAGAAGGTTTGAAATTTTATGAGGTCCCATTGTCAATTCTTGATCTTAGAGTATAAGCTGTTGATGTTCAGGAAAATTTCCCCTCTGCCCATGTGCTCAAGGTTCTTTCCCACTTTCTTTTCTGTTAGTTTCAGTTTATCTGGTTTTATGTGGAGGTCCACGTTCCACTTGGACTTTAGGATCCACTTTTTGTACAAGGAGATAAGAATGGATCAACTTGTATTCTTGTATATGCGAACTGACAGTTGAGACATCACATTTGTTGAAAATGCTGACTTTTTTCTACTGGATAGTTTTAACTCCTTTGTCAAAGATCAAGTGACCATAGGTTTGTGTGTTCACTTCTGGGTCTTCAATTCTATTCCCTTGAGATCAGTGATGTTGATTCCACCTGAAGTTCTTTCATTGTTTAGAATAGTTCTCAGTATTCAAGGTTATTTGTCATTCCAAATGAATTTGCATATTGCTCTTTCTAAGTCTGTGAAGAATTGAGTTGGAATTTTGAGGGGATTGCAGTAAATCTGTAGATAGCTTTCAGCAAGATGGCCAATTTACTATATTAACCCTGCCAATCCATGAGAATAAGAGATCTTACCATCTTCTGAGATCTTTTTCGATTTCTTTCTTCAGAGACTTGAAGATCTTGTCATACATATCTTTCACTTGCTTAGTTAGAGTCACACTAAGGAATTTTATATTATTTGTCATCACTGTGAAGGGTGTTGTTTCCTTGATTTCTTTCTCAGCTTGTTTCTATAGAGGAAGGCCACTAATTTGTTTGAGTTAATTTTATATCCAGCTACTTTGCTGAAGTTGTTTATCAGGTTTAGAAGTTGTCTAGTTGAATTTTTGGGGTCACTTAAGTATACTATCATATCATCGGCAAATAGTGATATTTTGACTACTTTCTTTCCAGTTTGTATCCATTTCATCTCCTTTTGTTGTCTAATTGCTCTGGCTAGGACTTAGAGTACTATATTGAATAAGTAGGGAGAGAGTGGGCAGTCTTGTCTAATCCCTGATTTTAGTGGGATTGCTTCACATTTCTCTCCATTTAGTTTGATGTTGGCTACTGGTTTTCTGTATATTGCTTTTACTGTGTTTAAGTATGGGCCTTGAATTCCTGATCTTTCCAAGACTTTGATCATGAAGGGATGTTGGATTTTGTCAAATGCTTTCTCAGCATCTAATGAAATGTTCATATGTTTTTTTTTCCTTTGAGTTTGTTTATATAGTGGATTAAGTTGATAGATTTCTGTATATTGAAACATCTCTGCATCCCTTGGATGAAGCCTACTTGTTCATGACAGATGATAGTTTTGATGTCTTCTTGGATTTGGTTTGTGAGAATTTCATTGAGTATTTTTACACTCATGTTCAAAAGGGAAATTGGTCTGAAGTTCTCTTTGTTGGGTCTTTGTGTGGTTTAGGTGTCAGTGTAATTGTGGCTTCATAGAACGAATTGGGTAGAGTACCTTCTGTTTCTATTTTCTGGAATAGTTTGAGGAGTATTGCTTTTAGGTCTTCTTTGAAGGTCTGATAAAACTCTGCAATAAACCAATCTGGTCCAGGGTGTTTTTTGGATGGGAGACTATAAATGACTGTTTCTATTTCATTAGCAGATATGTGACTGTTTAGATCATTTATCTGATCTTGATTTGACTTTGGTACCTGGTATTTATCTAGAAAATTGATCATTTCATCCAGGTTTTCCAGTTTTTCTGAGTATAGGCTTTTGTAGTAGGATCTAATGACTTTTTGAATTTCCTTGATTTCTGTCGTTATATCTCCCTTTTTATTTCTGATTTTGTTAATTAGGATACTGTCTCTGTGCCCTCTAGTTAGTTTGGCTAAAGGTTCATCTATTTTGTTGATTTTCTCAAAGAACCAGCTCCTGGATTGGTTGATTCTTTGTATAGTTCTTTTTTTTTTTTTTTT
>NW_022196900.1:35488108-35490830 GCF_008632895.1 Mastomys coucha | reverse complement strand
TATTTGGTTGATTTCGGCCCTGAGTTTGATTATTTTCTTACATTTACTCCTCTTGGGTGAATTTGCTTCCTTTTGTCCTAGAGCTTTCAGATGTGCTGTCAAACTGCTAATATATGCTTTTTCCAGTTTCTTTTTGGAGGTACTCAGAGCTATGAGTTTTCCTATTAGAACTGCTTTTATTGTGTCCCATAAGTTTGGCTATGTTGTTCATTTTCATTAAACTCTAAAAAGTCTTTAATTTCTTTCAGCTTCCACATGCATGTGGGCTTTCTATTGTTTATGTTGTTAATGAGGACCAGGCTTAATCCTTGGTGATCTGATAGGATACATGGAATTATTTCAGTATTCTTGTATCTGTTGGGGCCTGTTTTGTGACCTATTATATGTTCCTTTTTGGAGAAGAAGGTATATCCTTTTGTTTTTGGATAAAATGTTCGATAGATATCTGTGAAAGCCATTTGTTACATAACTTCTGTTAGTTTCACTGTGTCTCTGCTTAGTTTCTTTTTCCATGATCTGTCCATTGATGAGAGTGGATATTGAAGTCTCCCACAATTATTATGTGCTGTATAATGTGTGCTTTGAGCTTTAGTAAAATTTCTTTTATGAATGTGGGTGCCCTTCCATTTGGAGCACAGATGTTCAGAATTGAGAGTTCAACTTGGTAGATTTTACCTTTGATGAGTATGAAGTGTCTCTACTTATCTTTTTTAATATCTTAAGGTTGAAAATCAATTTTATTCGATATTTGAATAACTACTCCAGCTTGTTTCTTAGGACCATTTGCTTGAAAATTTGTTTTCAGGCCTTTTAATCTGAGGTAGTGTCTGTTTTTGTCACTGAGGTGGGTTTCCTATGTGCAGCAAATTATTGGGTCCTATTTATGTAACTATTCTATTAGTCTATGTGTTTTTATTGGGGATTTGAATCCATTGGTATTACGAGATATTAAGGAAAAGTGATTGTTGCTGCTTGTTATTTTTGTTGTTAGAGTTCCAATTCTGTTCATGTGGCTATCTTCTTTAAGTTTTGTTGAAAGACTACTTTCTTGCTTTTTCTAGGATGTAGTTTCCATCCTTGTGTTGGAGTTTTTCTTTTATTATTCTTTGAAGGGCTGGATTTGTGGAAAGATATTGTGAAAATTTCATTTTGTCATGAAGAACCTTGGTTTCTCCATCTATTGTAATTGAGAGTTTTGCTGGGTATAGTAGCCTGGGCTGGCATTTGTGTTCTCTTAGGGTCTGTGTGACATCTGTCCAGGAAGTTCTGGCTTTCATAGTCTCTTGTGAGAAGTCACATTTAAATAATTTTAACGTAAGGCAGTTTATATATATATTTTTTACTTTTTTTCCTTTATTTCTGAGCCATCCCTCATACCCAGGCTGTAGCCATTGGTGATGGTGAGATATGCTTCTTGCAGGCAGCAAAAGAATCAGATCCTGCTTTATAATCTAAACTATTAGGCTGTATCTTTTATTGCATTAATTAGGTAACTAATATTCAGAGTTATTCTTTTACTATGAAAATGTCCTACAGGCATGCCCATATGCCAATCTGCATGTGGGCAAGTTCTCAGTAGAGGTTCCCTCTTCCTAGATGACTCTAACTTATATCAATATGACAAAAACTGACTCACACACTTTGCTTAATTCTGTTCCAATATTTTTCATTATCTTCCTAATTATATTCAGATATTTATTTATTTATTTATTCATTTAGAGATATACTTGTCTTCTTTGAATTGTTTGAACATGGTTATAACCATTATTCTGGATTTTTTGAATGGAAGGTTTTGAAGATCTTTCTCATTGGTCATTATGAAACCAATAATCTTTTTGGAGGAAACATGTTGCTTTATATTTCAAGTTACTTACTTAAAGGAAAATATGTGCCAGGAACAAGAAGTCTAAAACTGTCAGTGTTTAGAGTTAAGAAGATGGTAGAAATGTGTCTAATGATATTTTAAAAGGTCTATTATTGGATTGGTTAATTCTTTATTTTAATTTGAGGACATGGTAGTTGTGACAATATATAGATTAGTTTTAAACCTAACCCTTATTTCCATGAAAGCAATAGTAACATACACTTTAATTTGTGAATTAAAACATATAATATTATTAATATTGAAGTTATAGCAAAACATTTTGATTATCCCTGGTTCCTATTAATATTATTATCTACTGTAATTTAATTTATTAAAATTGTTCTGATAAAACATTGATGGAGCTCTTTTCTAAACAATTAGCATATCTTTTTCAGAAGTTTTTTTCAAAAGTTGGCATATTCACCAACATATTCGTCACTAGACCTTGTATACTTTCTATATAAGTTTAAATAGGTGCTTGTGTCACTCCAAAAAAGTGTCAGGCATTTGGATGTACAGTCACATACTACCAATTTTTTTAACCTGAAAGACTTTATCAGCTTTAAAAATAAACAGATGTGTATCCTGTTGAGCTATCTATTAATACTTCTTTAGAATAACCTACAGCCATCTATACACAGGTAACACTAAATGGGGAATGGAGTAGTTTTTTGTTTAGTTTGTTTTCTTTTAAGCACATGAAATTTGGAAATAGTAGTGGGGATGGATAGGAGAGGGATTGGAGAGAAACAAAGGAGGGTAGTCTTATTCAAAATTCTTTATAGGCATGTATAAAATTCTCAAACAATAAAAAATAATGTATGTATGTATATGTATATATATATATGTATATATATA
>NW_022196900.1:35469601-35488098 GCF_008632895.1 Mastomys coucha | reverse complement strand
ATATATATATATATATATATAAAACACATTATGGAGAAATTGTTCCGAAGGTTAAGAATGCAAGCTGTGGTAACAGTTGAGTTTCTAGTAGCCACAAAGTTCAGCTCACAACTGTCTGTAATTTTAGCTCTAAGAGATGTGATATTCTTTGATGGCCTTCACAGGATCTGTTCTCATGTGCACAAGCCTACATACAAATCCAGACATATACTATAGTTTTAAGAAATAACGTGTGTATATAACTTTCAGAGACATTTTAACAGAGATAGCGCTCATGTATTAACAATAATCTCAGAAAATATGGTCATTTGATAAAAATAATATTATCATTAGGCACGGGTTAACTTCTTACAAGTTATGAGAAAAGCACCCCCCCCAAAATTTAAGTTATTATCCTTTGTTGCCCACCAGCACTAGATGAAATAATGGCATTGATAAACATACTGCTTAGTTTGACTTCCAGGATACAGAAAAATCAATCTCAAGCTGTCCAATAAGCTCTTTCCCTGCTGGCTAACTTTAATGGTGTCTGAAGATTCCATGTAGGTTTCTGAAGCAGAAAATACATCAAATTCTTATTCAGTACTGGACTCTGAATGATACAGTACAGATCTGTCAGGCAAGATTTTCCTACTGGTGCAATAGTGGCAATATTATTATTGGGGGGCATGTCATCAATTCTTTTGCTGATTGGATTGGAGGTGGGCTATGCAGGAGAGAGCTCATGTCTGGGACTGTAAACATGGTCAAAACCCATGGCCAATGGAATCATTTGCCCACAAGACTACCAACCTATCAATGCTGTTTTGCTAAATATTTATATTGTCAAACTGTCTTCCCATTGCTTTTATTTATGCCTGTAATTAGTGAAACTCTTCCTATTCTTTGTCAAGGAAGTTTCTTACTGCATTGTGTAGGTCTCCATTTGTACAAGAAATATTACCAAACCTTAAGTGGCATACTGAGCCCTATATATTAATAGAGGGAGATTTCATTTTCCTACTATCAACAATAGACAAGTCATCCAGAGAAAAACTAAACAGAGAAATAATGGAGCTAACAGATGTTATGAAGTAAATGAACCTAACAGATAACTAAAGTACATTTCATACAAACACAAAAATACCCTACATTGTACATACATCACAGAACTTTCTCCAAAATTAACCACATAGTCACAAGGCAAGTTGCAACAGATACAAGAAAATTAAAATAACCCCTTGTATCCTATCAGACAACCATGGATTAAAGCTGAATTCAGTGAAAATTAAGGCACAGCATAAACAAAATTATGGAAACCAATAAAACTGGTGCTAAGAGGAAAGTTCATAGTAGTAAGTGACTTCATGAAGAAATTGGAGAGATCTGATACAAGTTACTTAACAGCATACCTGAAAGATCTAAAGAAAAAGGAAGCAAACACATCTAAGAGAAGTAGATTGCAGAAAATAATCAAACTTATAACTGAAATCAACCAAATAGAAGCAAAGAACAATACAAAGAATCAATGAAACAAGGCATTAGATCTTTAAGAAAACCAATAAGATAGACAAAAGTTTATCTAAACTAACTAAAAGACACCGAGAGAATGTCCAAATAACAAAATCAGAAATGAAAATTGGGGCAAAACAACAGCCATCAATGAAATCTATAGAACCATTAGGTCATATTCAAAAAAACTTGTACTCCACAAAGTGAAAAATAAACTAAACGAAATGGATAATTTTTTGATAGATGCTACTTACTAAAGTTAAATGAAGATCACATAAAACATTTAAATCAACCTATAGCCCCTATAGAAACATAAGAAGTCATTATAAGCTTCCCAAATCCCATCCCTCCCCCTACCCCCAAAAAAGCCCAGGGTAGATAGGTTCAGTGCAAATTTTTACCAGACTTGCAAAGATGAGCTAATACTCATACTCTCCAAAGTATTCCACAAAATAAAAACAGATGTGTCATAGTTAGGGTTTTATTCCATGACCAAGACAACTATTATAAAAGACAACATTTAATTGAGGCTGGCTTGCAGTTTCAGAGTTTCAGTGCATTATTATCATGGCAGTAAACATGGCAGTGTCCAGGCAGACATGGTGCTCTAGAAGGAGCTGAGTGTTCTACATCCTGATCTGAAGTCAGCTAGGAGAAGATTATCTTCTAGTTAGCTGGGAGAAGGGTCTCAAAGCTTTCTTCCAAGGTCGCATACTTTCTCCAATCAGGCCACACCTATTCCAACAAGACCACACCTCCTAATAATGCTATAACCTGAACCAAGCATATTCAAACTACCAGAAGAGAGAAGAATGTCAAACTCATTTTATGAGGCCTCAGTCACCCTGAAACTGGAGCCACATAAAGATTCAACAAAGAAAGAATTATAAACTAATTTCCCTCATGAAAATTCAGACAAAAATAGTCAATAAAATACTTGCAAACTGAATTCTAAAACATATCAAAAAGATTATCCATCATGATCAAGTACGTTTCTTCCCTGAGATGCAGGGATGGCTCAACATAGGAAAATCTGTCAATGTAATTCTACATATAAACAAACTGAAAGAAAGAAAATATCATATCCCTAGAAGTTTTAAATTCTTTGATAAAATTCTCTTTATGATAAAAGTCTTGAAGAGGTTAGGGATACAGGGAAAATATATAAACATAATAAAAAATTTGTAACAAGCTGATAGCCAACATCAAATGAATTAAGAAAAACTCAAAGCAATTCCACTAAAATCAGTAACAAGACAAAGTTGTCCACTTTTTTCAGATCTTTTCAGTATAGTATGTAAAGTTCTTACTAGAGTGATAACACAATTAAAGGAGATCAAGAGGATACAAATTAGAAAAAAGAAGCCCAAGTATCACTATTTGCAGACATTGCGATAGTATACATAAAGAAATATCATTTCCCACACACACCAAATCAACCAGGGAACTCTTCATATAGCTGACAAGCACCTTCAGTGAAGTGGTTGGATACAGGATTAACTCCAAATAAAATCAGTATCCCTCCTATACATAAATGACACATGAACTGAAAAAGAAATCAGACAAATAGCACCCTTCACAGTAGCCAAAAATAATATAAAATATCTTGGGATAACTAAAACCAAGCAAGTGAAGAAACTATATGACAAGAAGTTTAAGTCCTTGAAAAAATAAATTTAAGAAGATATCACAAAATGAAAAAAAAGGAGCCATAGGATTCACACAGTAAAAATGGTTCTCTTACCAAAAGCAATCTACAGATTCAATGCAATCCACATCAAAATTGCAGCATAATTCTTTATAGACTTTAAAAGAACAATATCAACTTCATACAGAAAAACAAAAACCAAAGGATAGCTAAGACAACCTTGTACAATAATAGATCTTCTAGAAATATCTCTGTCCCCAATGTCTAGTTCTATTACAAAGCTATAGTAATAAACCCCACATGGTACTGTCAAAAACAAACAAACAAACAAACAAACAAAAGCCAAAAAAACAGACAGGTATATCAATGGAATAAAATCAATGCTCTAGACATAAATCCACACACCTAAGGACACTTTTTTTAAAAAATAAAAAAGGCAATATCATACAATGGGAAAAAAGAAATAATCTTTAACAAATGAACCAGGTCTACCTGGATGTCTGTATGTAGAAGAATGCAAAAAGATCCACATCTTTCACCCTGCACATAACACGAGGCCAATTTGATCAAAGACTTCAACATAAAACCAAATATGGTAAACCTGATAAAAAAGAATAACATTGGGGGAATAACATTGAACACATTGGCAAAGGTGAGTGACAATTTCCTGAATAGAGGATCAATAGCACAGCATTAGGATCCACAATTTATTACTGGTAATTCATGAAACAGAAAAGGTTTATAAGTTTACCATCCATAGTGCAAAATTCCAGCCTACATGTCTGGAAAGGATTTTCACCAACTCCACATCTGAGAAAATCCTAATATCCAAAATATATAAAGATCTCAAGAAACTAAATATCAGCAAACCAAATAGTACAATTAAAAATGAGATACAGTTTTATGCAAAGAATTCACAACAGAAGAATTTCAAATGTAGTGCAGCCCTTAAAGAAATGTTCTGCATATTTAATCATTAGAGAAATTCAAATCAAATCTACTTTGAGATTTCATCTTATACATGTTGGTACATCTAAGTTCAACAACACAAGTGACAGCTCATGCTTGCCAGCACGTAGTGTAAAGACACTTCTGCATTGCTTATGGGAATACAAACTTGTACAACAATTTGGAAATAAATATCACAATTTCTTAGGAAATTGGGAATTGATCTATGTACCTCAAGAACTAACTATACCACTCTTAGAGATATACTCAAAAGATACTCCTTTCTATCATATGAATGTACCTCAGCTATGTTTGTAGCAGTTTTATTAGTCATAGCCAGAAACTGGAACTACCTGTATGTCCCTAAACTAAAGTATGGAAAAGAGAAGTGTGGAACATTTATACAATGCTGTATTACTCAGCTGTTAAAGAAAATACCATCATGAAATTTTCAGGCAAATGTATGGAACTAGGAAAACTCATCCTGAGTGAAATAATACAGACCCAGAAAGACAAAAATGGTATGCACTTAGCTATAAGTGGATATTATCTGTAAAGTAAAGGATAATCGTGCTACAGTCCCATAGAGGCTATGTCACAAGGAGGGCACACAGGAAGGGGATATATAATAGATATTGCAGGGGAACTGGGATAGTTTGAAATGGGAACAGAAATAATCACAGGAGGAATGTAGCGATAGAGTTTCAGGAGAACTAACTGGAATTGGGGTGGCATTTTAGGGTCAAGGTAGATACCTAGTGCAATGGAAACACCCAGGAATCCATGATAGTGACTCTATATAAGACTCCTAGTAATAGGCAACAGAGATCCTGAAATGGCCATCTTCTATAACCAGGCAAGACTTCCAGTGGAAGGATTAGGACAACAGTCCAGCCACAAAACCTTTGACCTATAGTTTGCACTGCCTGCAAGAAGTGTTGGGTAAAGATGACACAGAAATTGTGAGAGTGTCTAACAAATGACAACTCCAGCTTGAGACTCATGCCAAAAAAGGGAACCCACACCTGGCACTGCCTGAAGGGCCATGACCCAGAGCCTGGATAGACCAGAGACCTAAGAAAGAACCAAATGGGACAATATTGTTGAAATTTTATGGGTATAATATGCCTATCATGCTATATAAAAGATGGTATCTCTCAGAAGATGTCCTGGCCTTCTGGCTGTTATGACTTTTTTGCCTTCTCTTCTCCCTTGAGGTTTTTTATACCATTTGTATTGTACCTACTTAGATTGGACATCACATGTATGTTAATTCTCTGTATTTTGGCCACTCTGAGTATCTGTAACACTCCCAATCTGCTGCAAAAAGAAGTTTCTTTGATGATAGCAGAGAAACTAATTTATATGTGGGAATAATGATAAATATTAAGAACACAGTAGGAAATAATTCTAGTTTAGGAAAATGACAGCAGTTCTCCTCTTATATCTATAGCTTCTACAGCCGTGTTCATAATCCTAGGCATGAATGCCTTTCTATTAAGTGGGGCTAAAATCCAATTAGGCAGCCTTTGATTACTATCAAGTTACAAGTGCCATTATTGCAACATTGGGGATATCTTGTCATACTTACTGTTTGTCATTATTATTTGTAGACTTTGCAGGTAGATAGTAGTATTGATTGCTTTCCTCTCTGGCAGCTTGCACTGTAGCTTCTGATACTATGAGAGATAGTCAACAGAAAGGAGGTTCCCAGGTCATCTCTACTTTTATTCTTCTAAGTCCTATGTCCAAAGTATGTGATGCTTTAGCAATTGGGTTTTACCTTCAAATTTAGGAAGCAACTAAGGCCAATGGCTACAGCATATATTGTCTTGAGAGTTGCTTCAAATCCCCTGATCAATAACTTGAAGAAATTCTATACTGATTTTTATAGTGGCAAAGCTAATTTGAATATCTCTAAGCAATGTATAAAGAAAGGTTCCCCTTCTCAACATTTCTGCCAACATTTTTTCATTTGTGTTCTTTATGAAAGGTAGACTCTCTATGTAGATTTTATTTGAAATTCACTGACAACAAATGATGGTGAGCATTTTTCACTTCTGTTAGCCACTGGAAAAACAACTATGAAAACTATCAGTTCTCTTAATTGGCCCAATATTGACTGAGCATCTGGAGGCCTGCGATTGTTTTTAATTTGATAGATGTACACTTGACAAACTACTAATTTACTCAGTATAACAAGCTCTAAAAATTAAATGTCAAATAACCAAAAAACTCAGAAGTTCTAGCTTGTGGGTTAGATATGTTTATCCCTTAAACCCTTCTACTCACCAACTTTTTGAGATAGGCTTACTTGAAGAGGATGTTCCTCTGCATTGACCCACAAGATTGAAATTTAGCCACCGAATAAGGATATATTAACATTAAATCAAGCACTATTCTTGTTTGCCTCTTATATTTTTGCCAGTGTACTATACCTCAGCCTTATTTGAAATACAGAAGTCTAATTGAAGAATAGTCATAGAAAAATATATAAAATGATTTATTTTATAATTCATCCTCCATGTCCAGTTTGGTTAGCTTGTTATGCAATATAAGTGAAATATCAGGTTTTTCTCTTGTGCCCTTTTTTTAATCATTAAAATGAACACATACACACACACACACACACACACACACAAACCAAAACATTAAATCAAAAGAACTCAATGGTAATGCACAGTTTGGTAGAGGGCAGCCAGTTACTTACAGAAAATAGTTTAATATCATCTTGGTTTCTATTCTCTGGTCACTTGAGTGGGTATTTCACATTTGAACAGAATACTCTTGGATTTTGCTTCTTATATTTTTTGTTCCCAAAGCAGATCATGTTGTTTGTGGACCAAGTAATGGGCATTATTTTTCTAGGTGTGTTTACGCTCCAGTTACTATACAGAGCTATTGGAAAGCTTTCCATTATCAAGCCTTAGACTCCAATGTATTTAATCACTTGCCATAGCTCATTTTTCTTCCAAAGAACTAACTGTACACTATAGCTTCTAAAGTATATCTGCACTGGTCTACATCTGCACCTGCATGCTGAAGTTGTTCCATAGTCTGCTGTGCACATGTCCCCCAAGTAGAGACCCATTCCTTAGTAGTGCTTTCATTCCCTGGCTCTGAGGTGAGATAGCCACTTTCTTTCCAATAACTGTCTGGAGTGGGGCACACAGGGCACAAGAAGGGAGGAGCAGCTGGGACAGGAATGATCCAGTTGCCATCTGCACCCAGAGCTTGTGCTATTCCAGAGACCTCTGCTCACAAGTTCTGCCAGGAGAGAGATGGTCTCCCAGGAGTGCTGACACAGGCTTATGGCCTACAGCAAGAACTAGCTCAAGCCAGAGACAGCAAGAACATCTAACCCCTGAGATAACCAGGTGGCAAAGAGCAAATGAAAGAATCTTGCCAACAGAAACCAAGACTTCTTGGCATCATCAGAATCCAGTTCTCCCACCACAGCAAGGCCTGGATACTCCAAAACACCAGAGAAGCAAGATGTGGATTTCAAATCACATCTTGTGATACTGATAGAGAATTTTAAGAAATACATAAATAACTCCCTTAAAGAAATACAGAACATAGGTAAACAGATAGAAGCCCTAAAGAGGAAATACAAAACTTCCTTAAATAATTATAGGAGAACACAGGAAAACAGAAAGAAGCCCTTAAAGAGGAAAAACAAAAATCCCTTAAAGAATTACAGGAAAACACAACCAAAGAGGTGAAGGAATTGAACAAAACCATCCAGGATCTAAAAATGAAAGTAGAAACAATAAGGAAATCATAAAGGGAGATTACTCTAGAGATAGAAAACCTAGGAAAGAGATCAGGAGCCATAGACTATAAGAAATCTCAGGCACAGAAGATACCATAGAAAACATTTATACAACAACCAAAGAAAATGCAAAATGCACAAAGCTCATAACCCAAAACATCCAGGAAATCCAGGACACAATGAGAAGACCAAACCTAATGATAATAGGTATAGAAGAGAGCAAAGATTCCAAACTTAGAGGGCCAGTAAATATCTTCAACAAAATTATCGAAAAAAACTTCCCTAACATAAAGAAAGAGATGCCAGTGAATATACAAGAAACCTACAGAACACCAAATAGTTTGGATCAGAAAAGAAATTTCTCTCCTTACATAATAATCAAAACACCAACTGCACAAAACAAAGAAAGAATATTAAAGAAGGTAAGGGAAAAAGGTCAAGTGACATATAAAGACAGACCTACTAGAATTACATCAGACTTGTCTCCAGAGACTATGAAAACTAGAAGATCCTGAACTGATGTCATACAGATGCTAAGAAAACACAAATGCCAGTCCAGGCTACTATACCCAGCAAAACTTTCAATAACCATAGATGGAGAAACAAAGATATTCCATGACAAAAACTAATTTACACAATATCTCTCCACAAATCCAGCCATTTGAGGATAATAAGTGGAAAACTCCAACAAAAGGAGGCAAACTAAATCCTACTTATAGCAAGAAAATAATCTTTTAACAAACCAAAAAGAAGATAGCCACAAAAAAAAACCCATAATTCCACTTCTAACAACAAAAAACAGGAAGCAACAATCTTTTTTTCTAATATCTCTTAATGTCAATGGACTCAATGCCCAAAAAAGACGACAGCCTGGATATGTAAACAGGACCCAACATTTTGCTGCATACAGGAAACCTGCCTCAGTGACAAAGACAGACACTACCTCAGAGTAAAAGGCTGGAAAACAATTCTCCAAGCAAATAGTCCCAAGAAACAAGATGGAGTAGCCATTCTAATACTGAATCCTAAAATTATCAAAAAAGATAAGGAAGGATACTTCATACTCATCAAAGAAAAATTTACCAAGAAGAAATCTCTATTCAGAACATCTATGCTCCTATTGTAAGGGCATCCACATTGATAAAAGAAACTTTATTAAAACTCAAAGAACACATTGGAACCCACTCTCAGCAATGGGCAGATCATGGAAACAGAAATTAAACAGTGACACAGTGAAACAAACCGAAGTTATAAATCAAATTGATTTAATGCATATCTATAGAATATTTTATCTTAAAACAAAAGCATATAACTTCTTCTCAGCACCTCATGGTATGTTCTCCAAAACTGACCATAAAATGACCATAAAATCAGTCACAAAACAGGCCCCAACACATGCAGGAATATTGAAATAATTCCATGCATCCTATCAGATCACTAAGGACTAAGGGTAGTCTTCAATAACAAAATAATCAATAGAAAGCCCACAAACACATAGAAGCTAAACAATGCTCTTCTCAATGATAACTTGGTTAGGGAAGAAATAAAGAAAAAAATAAAAGACACTTTAGTTCTTCCTGTATTCCGAACAGGAAGAACAACCCACAAACCACAAGAAACTCAAGAAAAAGGAAGACCAAAATGTGGACATTTCATTCCTTCTTAAAAGGGGGAACAAAATACCCAAGAAAGGAGTTGCAGAGACAAACTATGGAGCAGAGACTGAAGGAAGGACAAGCCAGTCTGATATAGCTGTCTCCTGAGAGGCTCTGACAGTACCTGACTAATACAGAAGTAGAGGCTCACAGCCATCCTTTGAACTGAGTACAGGGTCCCCAATGAAGGAGTTAGAGAAAGGACGGAAGGAGCTGAAGGGTTCTCAGCCCCTTAGGACGAACAACAATATGAACTAACTAGTACCTTCAGAGCTCCCAAGGATTCAACCACCAACAAAGGACTATACATGGTGGAACTGATTATTCTGGAAGCATGTGTGTAGTAGAGGATGGTAAAATTGATCATCAATAGGAGGAGAGTTCCTTGGCTCTGTGAAGATTCTGTGCCCCAGTGTAGGGGAATGCCAGGGCCATTAAGTGGGAGAGGGTGGGGTGGCAAGTGGGGGTGTGTGGGAGGCAACAGGGGTTTGTTGTTGTTGTTGTTTTTGGAGGGGTAATTAGGAAAGGAGAAATCATATGACATGTAAATAAAGAAAATATCTAATAAAAAAAGAAAGACTTTTTAAAGTTTAAAGAAAATTAAGCCACAACATACTCAAACTTATGGGACACAATGAAAGCAGTTCTAAGAGGGAAACTAATAGCTTTAAGTGCCTCCAAAAAGAAACTGGAGAGAGCATACACCAGCAATTTGACAGCACATCTGAAAACTCTAGAACAAAAAAAAAAGCAAATTCACCCAACAGGAGTTGAAGGCAGGAAATAAGAAAACTCAGGGCTGAAGTCAACCAAATGGAAACAAAAAGTACTATACAAAGAATCAACCAAACCAGGAGCTGGTTCTTTGAGAAAATCAACAAAATAGATAAACCCTTAGCCAGAATAACTAAAGGGCACAGAGACAGTATCCTAATTAACAAGATCAGAAATATTATTGCCAATTTTTTCCCCTAAGACAGGGCCTCACTCTGTGGCCTTGGATAGTCTAGAACTCACAATGTAGAGTAGGGTGACCTAAAAGTCACTGAGATCTCCCTGTCACTGCCTCCAAAATGCCAGGATTAAAGGCATGTGCCATTACACCTGGCTGGTAAACAGTAAGGTTTCTTTCTCTTCATTATGCTTTCTTTGATGTTGAATGAGCTGTGAGCTGTAACGATAAGCTTTCCCACACTCACCGCACTTATAAGGTTTCTCTTTAGTGTGAGTCCTCAAATGTAGAATAACCTGCAATGTCTGCCTGAATGTTTTACCACATTCGTTACATTTATAAGGCTTTTCTCCAGTGTGAACTCTCTGATGATCTATAAGGTTTCGGTTAGAAGTAAAAGCTTTCCCACAATCGTAATTACTAGTTTTCTGAAAATTAGATTTTTAGTAACATTAAACTTAATTCTGCTTCTACGAATCCATACAGGGAAAATAATAAGTAGCTAAAGTCTAAGAAAAGGGATATTCATGCCAGCATTATACGTAACTGAAAGAGAAAAGAAAGAAAGAAACAAAATAAATACCAAACCAACCAACCAACCAGAGACCACCCAAACTGTAGATTATTATATGTGCAGCGTGAAAGGAATGATAGTCTATTCATATTATGCTTCTGAAACCATTTTGTTTTTTAAACAATTTTAATGTATGCTATGGGAGAAATTTCTGGATAACATGGAAAGTGAAGGAATGAAATACCCAGATAAAATATTTTTGCCTGGGAAAAATGGGGAAAGAAGAAGAGAACCAAATCTAAATTTTCACCATGATTATCTAGGTGATAGGTTGTAGATGATTTCTATTTTCTTCTGTATACTTTTCTAGACTTTCTAGATTTTCTACAAAGAGAGTGTTGCTTTTATATTTATGAAAAAGTATAATCTATTTTAAATATGAAAAAAAACAAGATCAGAAATAAAAAGGGAGCCAGGCGATGGTGGCGCACGCCTTTAATCCCAGCACTTGGGAGGCAGAGGCAGGCAGACTGGATTTCTGAGTTCGAGGTCAGCCTGGTCTACAGAGTGAGTTCCAGGACAACCAGGGCTACTCAGAGAAACCCTGTCTCGAAAAACCAAAGAAAACAAAAAAGAAATAAAAAGGGAGACATAACAGAAACCAAGGAAATCCAAAATGTCGTTAGATCCTACTACAAAAGCCTATATGCATCTAAACTGAGAAATCTGGATGAAATGGACAATTTTCTAGACAGATACCAGGTACCAAAGATAAATCAGGATCATACAAATGATCTAAACAATCCAATATCCCCTAAAGAAATAGAAACAGTCATTAATAGTCTCCCAACCAAAAAGAGCCCAGAACCAGATGGGGTTAGTGCTGAGTTCTATGAGACCTTCAGAGAAGACATAATATCAATACTCCTCAAACTATTCCACAAAATAGAAACAGAAGGTACTCTCCCAATTCGTTCTATGAAGCCACAATTATTCTGATACATAAACAACACAGAGACTCATCAAAGAAAGAGAACTTCAGACCAATTTCCCTTTTGAACATGAATGCAAAAATACTCAATAAAATAAACACAAACTGAATCCAAGAACACATAAAAATGATCATACTAAATGATAAAGTAAGCTTCATCCCAGGGATGCAGGAATGTTTCAATATACAGAAATCCATCAATGTAATCCACTATATAAAAAACTCAAAGAAAAAAAACATATAAACATTTGAGTAGATGCTGAAAAAGCATTTGACAAAATCTAACACACCTTCATGATAAAAGTCTTGGAATGGTCAGGAATTCAAGACCCATACCTAAACATAGTAAAGGTAATATACAGCAACCAACCAGTAGCCAACATCAAACTAAATGGAGAGAAACTTGAAGCAATCCCACTAAAATCAGGGACTAGATAAGACTGCCTACTCTCTTCCTATTTATTCAATATAGTACTTGAAGGCCTAGCTAGAGCAATTAAACAACAAAAGGAGATCAAAAGGATACAAATTGAAAAGGAAGAAGTCAAAATATCACTATTTACAGATGACATGATAATATACTTAAGTGACCCCAAAAATTCCAACTGAGAACTCCTAAACCTGATAAACAACTTCAGCAAAGTAGCTGGATATAAAATTAACTCAAACAAATCAGTGGCCTTCTTTTACACAAAGGATAAACAAGCTAAGAAATTAGGGAAGCATCATCCTTCACCATAGTCACAAATAATATAAAATACCTTGGTGTGACTATAACTAAGCAAGTGAAAGATCTGTTTGACAAGATCTTCAAGTCTCTGAAGAAAAAAAATCAAAGAAAGTCTCAGAAGATGGAAAGATCACACATGTTCATGGATTGGCAGAAGTAACATAGTAAAAATGGCTATATTGCTGAAAGCAATCTACAGATTCAATGCAATCCTCATTAAAATTCCAACTCAATTCTTCATAGAGTTAGAAAGAGTAATTTGTAAATTCATCTGGAATAACAAGAAACCTAGGATAGTGAAAACTATTATCAACAATAAAAGAACTTCTCCTGGAATCACCATGCCTGACCTCATGCTGTACTACAGAGCAAATGTGATAAAAATTGCATGGTATTGATACAGTGACAGGCTCATAGATCAATGGAATAGAATTGAAGACCCAGAAATGAACACACACACCTATGGTCACTTGATCTTTGACAAAGGAGCTAAAACCATTAACTGGAAAAAAGACAGCATTTTAAACAAGTGGTGCTGCCTCAACTGGTAGTTAGAATGTAGAAGAGCAAATTGATCCATTCTTATCTCAATGTACAAATATCAAGTTTAAGTGTATCAAGAACCTCCACATAAAACCAGATACACTGAAACTAATAGAAAAATAAGTGGGGAAGAGCCTCGAGCACATGGACCCAGAGCAAAATTTCTTGAACAGAATACTAATAGCTCATGCTGTAAGATCAAGAATTGACAAATGGGACCTCATAAAATTGCAAAGCTTCTGTAAGGAAAAAGGCACTGTCAAAAGGACAAAACAGCAACCAACAGATTGGGAAAAGATCTTTACCACGCTATATCCAATAGAAGGTTACTATCCAATATATACAAAGAATACAAGAAGTTAGACTCCAAAGAACAGGGCTAAACAAAGGATTCTCAACTGAGAAATACTGAATAGCTGAGAAGCACCTAAAGAAATGTTGAACATCCTTAGTCATCAGGGAAATGCAAATCAAAATAACCCTCACATTCCAGCTCACACAAGTCAGAATGGCTAAGATCATTTTGGATCAAGGAGAAAGAGGAACACTTCTTCATTGCTGGTGGGATTGAAAACTGGTACAACCACCCTGGAAATCAGTCTGGCAGTTCCTTAGAAAAGTGGACATAGTACTACCTGACAACCCAACAATACCACTCCTGGGCATATACCCAGAAGATGCTCCAACATGCAATAAGGATACATGCTCCACTATGTTCATAGCAGCCTTATTTATAATTGCCAGGACCCGGAAAGAACCCAGATGTCCCTCAACAGAGGAATGGATACAGAACATGTGGTACATTTATACAATGGAGTACTACTCAACTATTAAAAACAATGAATTCATGAAATTCTTAGGCAAATGGATAGAACTAGAAAATATTATCCTGAGTGAGGTAACCCAATCACAAAAGGATACACATGGTATGCATTCAGTCATAAGTGTATATTAGTCCAGAAGCTCAGAATACCCGAGATGCAATTCACAATCCACATGAAACTCAAGAAGAAGGAAGACCAAAGTGTGGATACTTTTGTCCTTCTTAAAAGGGAGAACAAATACCCATGGAAGGAGTTACAGAGACAAAGTGTGTAGCAGAGAGTGAAGGAATGACCATCCAGAGACTCTCCCACCTGGGGATCCATTCCATATACAGTCACCAAACCCAGATATTATTGTGGATGCCATCAAGTGCTAGCTGACAGAAGCCTGTTATAGCTGTCTCCTAAGAGGTTCTACCAGTGCCTGATAAATACAGAAGTGAAGCCAACCATTGGACTGAGCAATAGTCTCCAAAGGAGGAGCTGCTCTTCAGCAGGAGTTTGAGCCCTTTGGATATATGTCAATGAGTGGTATGGAATAGTACCTTGGTATAGTAGATCTACTTTGAAAATTCTCCATACAGGTTTGCAGAGTGACTACAACAGTTTCTAGTTGCACTAACAGTAACTGGGCATTCTGCTTTCCTATTATCCTCATCATTTTTTTTTTTACTAATGTATCTTGTTCTTAGCTATTCTGAATGGAGTGAGATGAAATCTCAAAGTTCTTTTAATTTGTAGTTCCCCAAATTCCTAAGAGGGCTTAAAACTTTTAAAAATACATCTTAGCCATTTTTCATTTTTTGCGGGGCAGGGAGTGGTTCAAGACAGGGTTTCTCAGTATAGCCCTGGCTGTTCTGGAACTCATTCTTTAGTCCAGGCTCGCCTCGAACTCAGAAATCTGCCTGTCTCTGCCTCCCAAGTGCTGGGACTAAAGGAGTGTGTGTGGCACCACTGCCTGGCCATTTTTCATTTTCATTTGTTAACATTCTGTTCAGATCCTTGGTCATTTTTTTTGAATTAAATAATTTGTTTACCTTTATGTCTTGGATGTGAAGACATATATTCTGGATATTATTCCTGCATAAGATGTACAGCTATCAAAGATTCTTTTGCACTTGTGATCTTTCTCGTCACTCAGCTGACTGTTTCTTTTGCTGTAGAAAACAGTTTAGAGTTAATGAAATTCCATTATATTTCAGGAACCAGGAAATTAAAAAGGAACTATGTGGCAGAGAGAAGAATAAGCTCTATGGGTGGGAGGTTAGGTTATAGTTACTACAAAGAAAAAAATCTGGGGAACCTTATCTGGGGAAAAAAGAGGGAGGGTCATGTAGAAGGATAGTGAAGAAGGAAAGAAAACACACTAAGGATGATTGAAAAGGATGCTGGACAACATATATCATCTTTACTGAAAAATACATAAAGAATACATATGATTGTATATATATATGTATATATGTGTGTCGCACCGCCTTTCCCGTCCGGCGGAAATAAGGAGGCATCAACGAGTTCTTCTCCATGCAGTTTAATCAGGAACCTTCTATTTTACTTCTTCTCTAGCTAGCTTCTTTTATATTCGTCTGTATCTTCTTCTTACATCTTACTAGTTACATCTTTCTACTTTCTTCTTACTTACTCCTATTTCCTACTTACTCCTATTCCCTACATCTTACTACATACATCTTACTTCTATTCTTATTCTTACATCTTACTTCTATCCTTACATCTTACTTCTATCTTTACATCTTACTTACTCCTATTCTTACATACATCTTACTTCTATATCTACATACTTACTCCTATCTATACATACTTACTCACTATTATTCCAGCCCCCAGCCCTTGTGGGTTAAATACTTTCCCTGGTCCCAATCAGCATCGGCTACGTGGCAAAACATAATAGGCTGCAAGAAATCATGCCAGCTTGCATCACAAACTGGAGGCACACAGCTTTTCCACACAAGATAAGGCTTGTTTATCTCAATGCTCTCTGCTCTGGCCGGAGACCAGGTGTTCAATGTATATATATATATATACATTTTTCTTCACTGTTATTGCCCAGAGTAACATAGTTATAAAATGCTTCAATTAATAATTCCACCTAAGAAGTGTTATATCTTCTTTTTCTCTTTTCATCTAATTCTCAGATTTCTACCACGATGTTAGGTGACTTGTTTCTTCTCTTTTGATTCTTAAGTTTCCATAAGTTCATGATCTGTAAATCTTTGTAAACATTTTATCTATCAGTCTTTCTTCCTTTTTTTGCCTCTGCATTGTGTTCTGCTTTTAACCAGTCAATGAAAACAAGAGTTGGTTAAAAAGAACTTCAAACTCCAATGTGCTGCTAGAAATACAAACTGATTCACTATAGATATTTGTAAACACATATCTATATATTACAGAAGTCTGTGCTGATATAATGTTAAGGAATTAAATCAGAATAAAGAACATGCTTCTTTTAAAAAAGGAACTAATTCAATTCACATCAGAAAGAAAGATTGCTGCTGCAATCAGTCAGTTTCACTCAATGTAGAATGTCTTGACTCTGGACCTGAGTAGAGAGCTGGAGAGCATAGACAAAGCAATCCTACTTTCTGTACTTTCAACGTCGTTGTACATATATGATTGAATATATTGCAGTGCAGTTATTTGGAGAGAGGTTGTGTATGCTTTGGTGAAATATAGATGCTTTCTTTCATTCAGTTGCAATCTAAAAGCAGCTCTTTAAGTTGCCCCAGAGTAATCTTCAAATTCCTGTGGTGTCCGGTTAGAATTGTGCACACTTGTTTTCTAAGTTCTGCAAAGAAAATTATTGAATTCCCTGTGACATTTGCCATAACTCTCTAAATTTATACTGTTCTATCCCCTTTCTCACCTTTATCTCACTTTTAAAAGCATAATTCTCCTGGATCCATCGCCATGAATGTTAAATGCTTTTGGAAACTTCCATTTTTATTACCATCTATCTTTCTCTGCTGTTTTTGCTTCAGAAATACTCCACACTCTAAACTGAGCTTGACTGTAAAAAGAGGATATGATTATTTTAGTGAAGAGATCTCACATCTGTTAAGTTTAACTCACTGAAATAAAACTTTGTCTTACGTGGGTAACATACACACTTTAGCCCTATAGTAAAAGAACCCATTGCATAGAGTCTGAACATCTTTCCTCCTCAATGTCCTACTTACAATGTTTCCTTTCTCAAACTATCTTAAAATTCTTCAGGAAAGTTGTAAAAACTGGTTATTCCTTGACCTACTTTCAGGGGTTCTGATTCATGAAACCTGGGCAAGGGCCCAAGAATCTAATGGTTTAAGAAGAGCTCTTGATTGTTTGGATTTGTGAATACCAATATTAGTGCTTCTATAACTGTATACCTCTTTTACAACACTAAGAATGTATCACCAAATGAATTTTTGCTTTACATGAATGTGTCTGCATTCCTTTAATAACATCTAATCACTTAATTAAAGTTTATTTAAAGTATTATGAATTCTTCTCATAATTTATTTCAGTGAAACTCAAATAGTAACCTTTTAAAATAATAAAGACAATTAGCTCCTCATGTCCATGGGCATAGGGTTTATTTATTTATTTATTTATAAATTAATTCAATCTTATTTATTTTTACACTCCAGATTTTATCACGCTCCCAGTCCACCCTCTGACTGTTCCACATCCCATACCTCCTCCCAACCCCTACCCTGCATCCCACCAGACTTCTTTACTCCCTGGGGCTTCCAGTCTCTTGAGGGTTAGGTGCGTCTTCTCTGACTGAACAGACACCAGCATTCTTCTGCTGTATATGTGTTGGCGGCCTCATATCATCGGGTGTATGCTGCCTGGGTGGTGGTCCTGTGTGTAAGAGACCTCAGGAGTTGAGGTTAATTGAGACTGCTGGTCCTTCTACAGTGTTGCCCTCCTTCTCACTTTCTTCCATCTTTCCCTAATTCAACCACAGGGGTCAGCAGCTTCTGTCCATTGGTTGAGTGGAAATACCTGCATCTGACTCTTTCAGCTGCTTGTTGGGTCTTTTGGAGGGCAGTCATGCTAGGTCCCTTTTTGTGAGCTCTCCATAGCCTCAGTAATAGTGTCAGGCCTTGAGGATCTCGTCTTGAGCTGAATATCACTTTGTGCCTGTTGCTGGACCTTATTTTCCTCAGGCTCCTCTCCATTTCCATCCCTGCAGTTCTTTTAGACAGGAACAATTATGGCTCAGAGTTTTGACTGTGGGATGGTAACCCCCTCCACACGTGATGCCCTGTCTTTCTGCAGGAGGTGGACGCTACAATTTCCCTCTCCCCACTGTAGGGCATTTCATCTAAGGTCCCTCCCTTTGAGTCCTGAGAGTCTCTCACCTTCCAGGTCTCTGGTACACTCTAGTGAGCTCCCCTAACCTCCTACCTCCCAGGATTGCCTGTTT
>NW_022196900.1:35443311-35469571 GCF_008632895.1 Mastomys coucha | reverse complement strand
ATTGCCTGTTTGGACATAGGGTTTTGAGTCAAAGACAAAGATACTTTACAAGGAAACAGACTAATATTTGAAAATGCACCCAATTTAACTCAAATTCACCACTCTTTCTTAAAATGAAACTAGTAATTATCCCTGGGTCCAGTGGCTATTGCAACTATGGAAAATTAAGTAAAACAAAACACATGAAGCAAAAACCATGATTGTACACTACTAGGTTTATATCACAGACTCAACATTTAGATGGGAACACACTTTCCATTTAGTTTTTATTTTCTGAACCCAGAGAATGAACACGGAATTGGATCTACTCACATTTAAAGGATTTTCTCTTGGACAGATGCAGTAATGGCTTTTTCAGATGTCAGACGCACAATAATTAAATGTATATTTGTCTATTTTTTGTACTTTGTAGTTATGAGTCAATTATTTGGTTATTTTTTCCGATGTCTTTTTGACAGTGTAGTTGTCTATTCTAACTATTTTGAGGAAGAGGAAGGAGGAAACAACAACTTCATGGTAAATACTCATCTGGCTAGAGTTTGGCTTTTCATCACTGAAGGAAAGGACTGGTAACAACCTAGGTTTTTCTGGAATCAGTAAACTTTGTGAGAGTGTTATGAATTATTCTTTCTTCATACATGCATCTATGAGTTTGTGAAGCCAGGTTGCTGTATCAGATCCTCTGGAGCTGGAGTTACAGGAGTGCTGGAGACCAATCTCTGGTCCTGAAAGAAAAGCAAGCACACATAAACACTCTGCCATTTTCTCTCCATGCCTTACTGTTTTAAAAAAATAATTTGTTTATATTTCGAGATTATATGGGAACCCTAATGAGAAGTTAGGGGAAAGACTGAAGGAAATAATAGTAATATAATTGTATCACTCCCACGTTCCCTTTGATCCTTCTAAAATCTACCATAATCCACCTTTGCTCCATGTTTAGTTCTTCTTAACTCAGTCAAATTGCTGAAACTCTATGAGTATAGCTTTTGATTCTACTAGGAGATACAATCTCATATCAAACTTCCTTATCCTCTGGCTCTTCCAATCTTTCTGTCCCCTGTTCTCCCATGATTCCTTAGCCTTGTGTGCAAGATTCTTTGTTTGATTTGTAAATTTATTTATTGGAACTGGGATCCACAACTCTAAACTTCCATAGGTTGTGGTTTTCTCTAATGGCCTTTATCTATTGTGAAGGGACATTTTATTTAAGAGAGGTGGGGTCTATACTTATTTTAGGAATTATGCTCATTTACTATCTGATCAAAGAAATGAGAAAAGTGCGGAGGGGATTTTAATAGGGAGAGAGTGAGAAAGAAATACGTAAGGACTGGGATGAGAAAATAACACAAAAGGTGTCTGAATGAAAATTCATATGAAATCATACTACTCTCATGAAAATCCTATAGTTATATATACATATGTGTATGTATATATTACAAATATATATGTGTAAATGTATATATTTGTAATATATACATACACATATGTATATATACTCATATATATATCAATTAAATATAAATATAAATATAAATATAGAGAGATAAATATAAGTAAGTGAAATTTTCTTTTCTGGTATGACAAAGCTCCCTCCAAGAGCCAAAAGCTAATAAAACAAAACAGAATCAAAACCCTAAAACAAACAAACACAAATCCTAATATCAGGCATGAGAAATCTTTATTTTGAACTGTTAGGATTGTCCCAGGGATTCCCTAAACATTTCACATTGTTGAAATTGTCTTCAGTTGATACTTAATATTTTTGATAGGAATAAAAGTACTATCGCTTTATGTAACTATTCTCCAGCCTCAATGAAGTTGGTTTTCTCAGAGGAAGTTGGTTCTTATACTCATTTGAAGGTAGATAGAAGAGGGCAATAAGACTGCCTTGATTCTCTGTTCAGATTTCTCTGTATTCTGGCTCCATAAGGGATAACTTATAACTTTCTTCTTTGTCTTCATAAAATCCAGTTTGAGCAAATGTCTTTTAAGTCAGTTCAATCACAACCTTCCACTTTTGGTGTCCAATGTTTGCCTCACCTTCGTGCTTGATTGTCCTGCTCAGGAGGTATTTGTTGTGCCCAGCAAGCCAGAAACAACTTTACCTTTGTCTCCACTGTATCTTACTCCTCAGCTTGCTGTGTGCCTAAAAATCCACATTGTCTTTCACACCAGAGGCTGAGTCTAACATTTATACCCACTGTATCATATTGTTTCCTCTACTTAGATGATTGGCCTCCTCTGTGTCAACTTTTCTTAACAATTTTACCTAACATTAGCAGTGTTTTCTTTTGTTTTTGTTTTTATGATTTGTTTTGTTTTGTTTTTTCTCTACCAGACAGAAAGGGGAATGAGAGTGTAAAGTTACAATATCCAAGTTGAAAGGTCATTACAGAAATTCCTGAAATGTTACCATTTAGGAAGTGGCAAACTTTATATTTGCCCTAAAAAGTTAGAAGCCTCCCTTTCAAAGACATTTCCTGCCCAAGTAGATACATAAAGGAAGTAGAAGAATGAGTTTTATTTGAATTTAAGTGGTGCTTTGATAACTGTCCCCTAAGAAGTTAAGAGTGGAAAGATCAATTAGTTTGACTATATAGTTCACAAGCAAACTTTAAAATAAAACATAAGTGTTTTAGAAGGCTGCTTCAGCATAAATAAGTGTGAGACCTTCACTGTTCAATAATTTACTTTACATTGCTTCTGAGATGAGAGTACAGGCAAGCATGCTGGAAAGTGTTCTTAAGGATCTATGGAGTGACTCTCCTGAAAAATTCAGTGTTCTTCAGTGAGCTGAGAACCACCTGACAACGCAGCATATAAAGGCACAGCACCTTACAAACATGTCAGTTTTCAAGAAATGGACATATTCTACAAGTAGGTATGTGTGTTACCATAATGACTGACTTCTTTAACACAATTGTTGAGGTTGTTTAGTTACATTTAGTAACCATAAAATGAAATTGCAAATAAGTTACTAATGCCACTTTTAATTTATTTCAATTTATTGAGATTTAGACTACAGTTCAGAGATCTTAAATCACAATGTAGTCCTTAAAGCAATCAATATTTAATTAAGTTATAGTTACTCATACTAACTGCCTTTTGAATGGAAATTAAATGCTACCATGTGGCATTTTAAAAGATTATCACTTTTCCTATTAGATCACTTTATTGCTGTAATTTATCCTTATTGCTGTCAAGGGTATTTATCATGTCAAAAGATATATTAATTTGTAGAATCCTAAGAAAAATAGCTATATAACAGCCATATTGTTTTATCTTCTAAAACCTGGTGTCTTGGTTTATTTGGTAAGTATTTTATCTAACAAGCTATATACATAGACTATTTATCACTGATTTAAAAATATGGTTATGATATTCCCTGGGTTGCACATGCATATATATACATGTATGTGTATACATATGTGAATGTATACATGTGTGTGTATATTTGCATATACCTTCCTTCTGAAGCTTAGGGGGTGGTATAAGTGTTTTAGATCTGTGACTTAGGACTTTACCAACATAACAAAGAATGTTATTATTTCTTAATCCTCTCTTACATCTCCCATCTTATTTTATGTTGGATTGTGGAAATTGGGCTTCAGAATGTGGAGGCATCTTTCTCCCCCCCTTTTTCTCCTGGAAATGGGTTCAGGATGACCTAGAATTGATGTAGGAGTAACTTGAGGTAATATCATTGATGCTCTAAAGGGTTTACTAGTAAGCTTGTTTAGGAAATATTACATTGCACAACGTAAAGTTTAGCTGAAGAAGATTGTCTTCAAAAAGCTGGAAGATAAATAAGATATTGATCAGCTTGTTAGAAAGTATAGGAATGAAAATTATGTATGATAATTAAAACTTGGAGTTGAAGAGAAATTTTCTACTAATGTTTGTACACCAGACTGAATTCTAATTAGGCTTCATTCCTACATGAAAAATAAATGAATAAATGAAGGAAGGAAGGAAGGGAGGAATGAAGGAAAGAAGGAAGGAAGGAAGAAAACTTCTCCAAAATAAAAAAGGCCAAAGTAAAACAAACATACAAACAAATCCAGCCATTAGTTTCTTTCAAGGGGCAATAGAGTGTCACAACTCACAACCACCCTTAAGTCCTGATATGCCATTAAGTCTCCTGTGTTCTCTCTTATCAGAAAAAGCATAAATCTGTTAGCTAGGCAATGTGTTTGCTGATTAAAACTTCCATCTGCCAGGTAGCCAGATTTACAGTTTCCCATCCCTGTTGAAATTATTCAAAGTGTAACCTGAGACAGGACCTGAAAGAGACTTAGGAATAACAGCATATCTAAAATGTATAAGCCTAAGGTATATGAAAGTTAGTAAAAATCTTCTATTCATGGAGGACTCCTCTTTTAAGATTACTCAGAGCCAGAAGAGTGCTACCATCAATGAGCTTTCTCCTAATTTTTTCTGAGTATGTGAATTAGATTCTCCCTAGAGGTAAGAAGTAAGGTATATTTCTATATCAGAACTATATACATTGTCAAGGATGACCTTGAGCTTCTTATTCTAATGCTTCCATTTTATAAGTGCAAGGATTATGGAGTGGGCTTATAATGAAGCCACTATTCATAGGAACAAACTGCTTGGTTACTGCTCACACTTCCCATGGATTCAAATGGGTGCCATTTCTCACAAACCACTAACACACTGGTATTCTGTGGTGTACAGGTGAAGCCCAGATGTGACTGTTTAATTCAGACAAGGCCAGATGTTGCTCTTTAGTTCAAGTATCCAATCATAACAGAGCTATAAAATGTCTTGGAGACCTCAGAGTACTACCACAGAGACAAATGTTTCAATGCTGTAAGAGGAATGATAGCTCTATTGCCTAGATAGCATGATCAACCATCTACAATGGAAGAACTCAGAAGGAAGAGTCAGGCTGCTTTAGATAATCATAAAAGCATCCTAATTAGATTATAACTTTCTGTGAGGGATAGAAGCCACTTTTATGTCTTTGATATCTTCCATATTGCCTATCTCTGTAGCTAGCCAGTGAAATGCAATCAACTATAACTCAATTTGCTATATTACAAGGAATGATAGTAAAAATTTAAAGGGTAGTTGGTTAGATTCAGTATCATGCTACTTTAGTATGGAATCAAGTTCCACTTAAGAAAACTCAATTCTTGCTCATGACTAACACTTGCTGTTCTTCCCAAGGACCTCAATTCAATTTCCAGTATCCACAACTGTGTAGACTCCAATCACTGGTGAGTCTAGTTGCAGGAGATTCTGTACCCTTTTATGGTACCCACACATACATATCACACAGACACACAGTTAAAATAAATATAAAACAAATTTATAAAAGATAACTGAACTCAGAGCTCTCTGTTAAAAACAGGAGATCCCAAAATGCTACAGTTTGCAGGAGGGAAAACCAAGCCAAATTCACTAAAACTGAACTCCAATAACACACACAACTGACTGTCTAGGAGAGTGTCCATTTCTGGAGATGTAGTGGTTGACACAGGTGTACAAAAGCACTTGTAACACTATGTATACTCTAGCGTTGTAGAAAGAAGAGGTAATGCTGGAGGCTTTGTTGACCATGAGTGTGCAAATTTCTTCTACAGGAAGCAACTATCATTAACTATGCATGATTCTTTGTTTGTAACAGTTTTATTATTTTTAACAAAATCATAGAAATCAGATATATTTCTGAGAAATATAATCAGATGGCAAGTAATCTGAATTTTTAAGAGCAATTCTATGATATAATACTGGCAAACAACAAGAAGTGCAATCCTGTATTCCGCTTTCTCTGTGAATAGGTAGTTTGCAGCCTCCATTCTGTCATGTCTAATGTATCACTTTTCTTCATCCCCCAAAGCTATGCAATAGATCTTCAAATCCACTACTGGTCTCTATCCATCATTTCTCTGTATTGTTTCTAGGTCAAAGGCTTAAATGCATTTGGTATTTCATTCTTATCCAGAATACCAAAAATCCATACAGAATTTGATTGAAAACTTATACTTACAACACTAAATCCTAAAATAACTCCATGTGACTCACACTTTCCAAGTATTTTCACTTGTTGATCACTCAGGTTATTCTACTTACATAGTTTCATTTCGTAAATTTTTAATTGGTTTGCTGGTATCCCAACCAGTTCCTCCTTTACCATAAAGATTTCCCTACATGCTCCATTAGCATGTCCCTTTTCTTTGTTCTCATAGCTTTACTAGTTATAACTATATCAGAGTATAAATAAGTATTTGTGTGACTTCTTCTATTGGACTGTTGATTCTTTAAGAGTATAGCTTTGTTTTCATCTTTGTATTCTTAGGCCCAACAGACTGTCTGGATTTATTGCTATTTTATGAATAAACAGATAAATCCAATATTCAAAATTGATATTTTCTTGACAAAGCACATATCTTATAAAATATGAACTATAATTTTTTAATATACACGAAATATATTTTTTCTTATATGAAATGATCTATGCACTATGAGAAGGTTTACATCAGCTAAGAGATAGCAGATGGGCTCCAAGAAATCCATGCCAGAAACTGGACATTCCAGACATATGCTGAAACAATTTAAGTGGAGCTGAAGAGGAATGTGAAACAATCTTGGCTTTATGGCAGAAATAAAGGCCACAAGATAAATGCACATGCAACTTTTTGAGAGTTCAAAACAGCTTGTGGAAGAATAAAATGCTAGGTGGCATCCAGATTTTGATTAATGAAATCACCTACAGCCTGTAATGAGGTGGTAGAAATGTTTGTGAATTTTTGAAATGTATTAATATAAGTCTAATTAGCCTTCCTATTCATTTCTTTTAGTTACAAAATGTGTAATATTGATACATCATTTTGGTGATTTTTATTCTTTAAGAGATGCTGACAGGCAAAATATAAAAGATTGTATAATAGAAGAGAATTACTGACTTTAAAAGCTAAAGGCCACACCAACAGCAAGATACCCTAGGGTTTTAAGAAAGACAGTAATAATGGTGTTTGGTGAAGGCTTAAGAGCACAAGACTTTGAAGACTTGACCATACCTTGTATAGTGATTTGGATAAGAATAACTTCCATTGGCATAACTATATACACATGTATGTAGTATATATACACTTGTATGTCATCATACTAGAGAGTAGCACTAGTAGGAGGTGTTGTCTTGTTGGAGTGAGTATATGTAGTGACAATTTTGACATTTTAGTGTCTCTAAAGACCATAGGAATATTCTTAAGAATATATCTTTTGTTTTAATCTGTGATGTGATGTGGGTTATAGGGCTGCTTCAGATTAACCACAGCAGCTGACTATGATTTGCCTCAATCTCTAGCAGGGGTGTGATTTGCCCGTTTCTTCTATTGTGTGACATTTGGAATTTTGTGGACTTCACAGAGGGTATATAAATACTAAGACCCCAAGAGGCAAGGTGGGTTGTTGGTTGGTTGGTTGCTGTTGGTCACGGTTTGTTAAGTAGTCATGTGTAGCAGCTGGTGTTCTCTTGCTAACTGTGATACCCACCCCCAACCCCACTCCCACCCACCCCCAAAAAAACCCTCTTGCAGTGTCCTGCACACAGGCTAAATGAAACCTGCCCCCAGCTGGATTTGATTGGCAATAAAGAATTGTTGGATAGCCTGGGGAAACAGAGCCAGAGTGGGATACTTAGAGTTGCGCTGGCTAAGACAGAGGAGGAGGAAGGGAGAATTGCCATGACCCAGGAGAGACAGAACAGATTTAGAGCTACAGAGGGAGATCATCATCCAAAATGCAGGAGTAAAGGGAAGGGCTGCCCAGAAGTGTCTTGGGCAGCAAAGACAGAAGAGCTTAACAGAAAGTAAAAGGACACCAAAGTTAAAAGTAGATTTAGAAGGTGTTGAAGCAGGAGTACCAGAGGGAAGGACATGCTAGCTGCAGGAGTGCCCAGCCACTGAGCTCACAAGTCATGTTAAAAATAAAATATGTGTGTCTTATATTTGAAGATCCAAAAATAGCTTCTGGGTGGATGCCTACATGTGACCGGCTAGAAGCCAAAGACGTGTAGCAAAAACTACTAGAGTCATGCACAAAGAAGAAACAAATACAAGAAGAAATTAGATATCCTGATGATGAAGATAAAACTTGCCAAAGAAACTTAACGATCCTAATCAGCAGGAAGTAGTCTAACAATAACATTGCCCTCTTTCTCCTCTATCCTTTTTTGGTTCTTATCTAGTATTAGGGATTTGAAATGGTGGAAGCGAAAGTAGAGGCGGGGGTGGGGGGTGCATATGGTGTTTAGAAAGCTGGAAACTAGATGCTGAATGAGAAGAGGTTATGTAATGTTTGATGTCTTTGCATGAGGAAGGAACATAATTTTAAGCAATAAGTTATATTACCATGTATTTAAACAAAAAAATCTTCAAGGAAAGAAATGAAAAATCATATCATGGTGCCAAAACAATGGCATCAGTATGCCTACCTTGTGCCATCTGTTAGGTCTTCTGGTGTTTTCACTTTGGTGACTCCATAGAGCAAACCGATTTAATCATAGGTAATTTTTTTTTAAGGTTAAAGACCATACCATTTATGATTCAATCACCAATCCATGTTTTTCACTATCAGTTTGGCAATTGTGTGTGGCAGGATATTCCAGAGTGTGGAGTTAAACTCAGAGTGGGATGCTATATCTAAAGTATAACCATGTTCAGAGATTTACCTTGTCCAATTGTTGCTAAACACATAGCCAACCTTATTCAGTTCATTGGCCTGAATGAACATTTCCTAAAGGACCACAATGCTTTTCACCTTAAATCTAACTGGGTACTTGTATTGGTAGGTGAGGAAGCACTGACCTTTTAAAGGTCTCAATAACTGGAAATGACTTTAGAGGAATATGAGTTTGTATGCTGTGGTAGCCACTGTAAACTATGACCACAGCAAAAGCAGCATGTTGTTCCTTGCTACTGTTGAGAACAAACATTCCACTGGCAGGAGAAATCTGAGCATTTTTTTCCCCACAGTAAATTTGGTTGCCTGAAGCAGAATGTATTTCAGAATACGAAATTTAAAAAAAAAATGGTGTTCTCTAAGTTTAAATTAGTTTTAGAAGTTTTAGAAATTATAAGGCTTGATAAAATCACTGAAACAAGATATTTTTCCAGGATTGGTAATGACATATTGACATCTACTCAGCCATATTCCATAGTTTCCTTGAACCTACCTAGCTTTCCAATATCCTGTTCTTTCAAAGTTAATGTTCTCAAGTCTCTCATCCTCATAGCAATTCACAGGGATGGGGATACTGGGCTCTGATCCATCATCATATTTTTCTTTGTCATTGTTTCCTGCTTTTTTCTTTTTTAGTTTGCCCCTCTAATAGAATAGTTCCCTCTGCCTTCTAGAATTTTTAGACCAATACTTGCACCAGGACACAACAAAAGAAAATCAGCATAGATGATAGAATTATCGAAGGAATTAGAAGATAGATGAATATGAGACTAAACAAAAATTAGTGGTCCTGCTGACTCTCAGAATTGGAGATTCACACTTGAATCTATACTAACTAGTATGGAATTTGGGTATAAAAATTACTTTTCTTTGCTTTTAGTTTTCTATATGCAGAATAAAGGTCTTTGATGCAATATTTCTATTTCTTAACTTCTGATAGATGGGGAGACAAATGACTATTAGATGATACCTATATATCTATATATCTATCTCTCTATTTATCTAGAGAAAGACAGACAGAGAACATAAAGTTGGGTGAGTAAGGATATGAGGAGGCTCTTGGGGAAAAACATGCTCAAAATATTTTGAATGAAAAATTTTAATAAGAAAAATTTGGTTTAATCACAAAAGTCTCATTTATAATGTCCAACACATCTTTGCATAGGAAACATCTTTGACCCTAGAACCTAGTCCTAGCCACAAAAGGAACATATGTGTTGCAGGACACAAAAAATAAATTCCAGGAAATCTGAAAATTTGTTTATTGGTTTTGTTTATTATGTCTAGTTCTTAGTTTGGAATTTTGATGGATTCTGGTTGGGGCTCAGTTAACATGGGCTGTGGGAAGGGAGTGACCCTGCAGTCCTGTAACAATCAAGGTATTTATTTCCATTTCCAGATATCTTTTGGCAAAAGCACTTCATGTTCTACAATAATTCTCCTGTCTGCAAACACTGCCACTGCATTAACTGCAACACAAGTGAATGTGCCACCTTGCATAGTGAATCCTGTCTTGTCCAAGGTCTATGTTCTAACATCAAACAAGATTAACCTGGAATACTGAAGGTCCCATTACTTAGATAAAAAAGCTGGCAGTTCCTTTCCCATTAGCAACTAGGGTTTCATTCATTTATATTCAATATTTTTCAAGTTATGTTCTTCATGGCCTTTAAATGGATATCAATAGAAGGCTGAATAGTGTATTAGATATTAGATACTTTATCTTTTATATTAAGAGAAATATCAGTTTTGTTTTTTTTTTACAATATATGGTGGATTAAGTTTTTAAAAAGCAACTTCACGGTTTTGAAAATGTTTAAAATCTGTAAGTCTAGACCTTGAATTTTCTACTAAACCATCCAACTGTCTACATGTAAATAACAGTAACTCTAAATAATAGGTCCTTACTCATTGCTAGGCTGCATTCTAGGGACTTTGTATGTGTTTGTTCATTAAGTTCTCACAATAACTCTATGGTTTATGCATTACTATTAGTCTCACTGTTCAGAAACAGAGGCACTAAGAGATCGGAAAACTTATAAATACTACCCACTAATAGTTATTGGCAAAATTAAGATTCAAGGGAAAGCTCATTAGTTCCTGAACTCACACACTTAACCCACTTCGTTATGAGACTTGGAAAGCATCAAAGATTAGCACTTTCTTGCTAGCTTTTGAGTAGGTTTGGATCCTGGGCATGTTTCCAGAAACCATTCATGATTTTCCTTCGTGGATAGGATTTTTACCAGAAATGAAAACCATATGTGCTCAGACATGTTAGACATACATTTTGCTTCATTTTCCTTGGACTGAATCCCATAGAATTCTTGTTTGGTTTAGTATTTGAGTGTAGTTTCCAATACTTTGGACTTAAAAGCTTAATCTACAATTTAATCAAGATGAGGATAGATCTTTCTCTGTATACCTAACTGGCAATGGCCTTTTGGTGAAATCCAAATATTCATGTTCCTTAGACCTGACAGTGAAGAGTAATGAGCTATTTATACCTATAGGGTTTGTGATAATGCTCCCAGGCCCAGGCTGGGTGGAGCTCACCTGTTGGGTCTTAAAGTCCTGTCTCCTTGCTACTGTAAACAACTGGCTCTAAATCTTCTATTCCATTTCATGTCTGAACTTCTGTTTATATTGTTTTTGGGGGTTTCATAAGCCAATAGACTCATATTTGCTATTCTCAGCCAGGTATTTTCCTGATAGAATTTAATTTTAGTATCTCTACTTTAGTACACATGAAGATTGTTATTACTTCCTGTGTGCTGATCCTGTATGGTGTTTTTTGATCTTCTCCTTATTTCAATCCTAAGTTAGGAATATGTGAGCTCATAAGAAAAGAGTCCAGAATTCACAAGTCATTTGTAGTATGATGGGATTCTCTGGCTAGTGACAGTGAGACCCAGTGTTTTAACGACCATAAAAATAATAAGTAAACACTTTCCAAAGAACCAAAGGAAAAAAATTGGATTACCTCACTTCTAAACTGAGACAACCATAAGGAGGTATTTAAGAAATGGTTAAGAACCAAGAATCAGACAGACAGAATTGAATACTAAATCTTTGTGATGAGAAAGCCATCCTGTCTTTGCAGGATGGGGCACAGGAGAGAGGACCCCTAAATATTAATAGTTGGTTTTTCTAACGTCATAGTATAGAGTTTTCCAAAGTAAATACTCTCTGTTGGGAATAACTGTATCCAAAACTATCAGACTTCATTTTTAGTACAGCAGTAACTGCTGTCTCTAGTGAGTTCATTTAAGGAATAACAAGTTATAATTTGCATGTAATCTTTCAATAGTCAATGGATTAGAGTGCAAACTCTACAAAAGCCTTTCCTAGTAATGATAATTTACTTTAATCTTCCCCTTTCCCTTCCTGTATTCTTAGAAACTATTGGACTTGTATTGATATTCATTTTTAACTCAGATGTTTATGATTCACCTGACAACTACTAATTCTCAATTATTTAACTAGAGAAGACAGATGAATATAGAAAATTACTTGAATAGATGTTTCTGAATACAGAACTCCAAAAATTTGTGACTATTCTTTATCCATAATAGTCATTTACCTGTCACAATACTATTTACTGTAGAGTCATTGCATTAAGATAATTTTAAAAATAAAAAGAAACCACCAAAGATTGATATTTTTTTCCTAAAATTCTGAGAGTCAGATTCTTGAAGATGAAAATCATGAAGGATAACAGTGTCAGATATTGATATTTCTGGAAACTACAATTTCCCAAGATGTATAGAAGAAATGCTAGGCTATGTCAGAGAGGTTGGAAGTTGAATTTTGAAAAAAATCTCAAGCCCCAAAATAATCTGTCAATGTTGAAAACTTCATTTTAGAAATGAGTAGTCTGACTTTATGGGTACTTTTTACTTGGTAAAATTGATAGTATTGTTTAATGAATCAAAAGTGTATTTGCTTGAAGAAGCCAACAAAGTAACTATTTTAGAAATAATTGTGAATACTATAAAGTAAGATGATACTATGGTATTGCTGTCCTGCATGACTGTTTTTACAATTGTATGGTCTGCATTCTCTAGAAAATAAGAAATGGCAGTCTATAAATAATTATAAAGAAGTTTCACTAGATTGACTTGCAGAGTTGGCATGTAGTATAATAACGGCCCTCTATAGAGTGGTGGAGCAGAGGACCAGTGTCTTCGTAGTCCATAAACAGGATATCTCAAGAAATAGCATGGTGGCTTTAGTAAGAACGGGCCACATAAATACATTTAATACATTTGAATGCCTAGCTACTATGGAGTGAACTGTTTGCAATAATTGAAAGGATTACGAGGTGTGGCATTGTTAGAGGAGGCATGGCCTTGTTGGAAGAAATATCCGGTGGTTGGCTTTTGCATTTCAAAAGCCCATGATAGTTTTAGGCTCTCCTGATCTTCCTATGGATCAGGAAGTTTTCCTATGGATCTCAAGTTTTTCGCTAGCACCATGCTGTCCAGACACCATGTTCCCTGCTATGCCTCTGAAACTGGAAGCAAGCCCTCAATTAAATGCATTCTTTTTAATAAGTTGCCTTGGTTATCATGTCTCTTCACTATAAAAGATCAGTGCCTAAGATATATGGGATCAATAATTCAACCCCAGTCTAAATCTGAGAGTCTGGAAGTTCCCTAGAGAGTCACTAAAGTAAAAAATGAAGAAGCCGGGCAGTGGTGGCGCACGCCTTTAATCTCAGCACTTGGGAGGCAGAGGCAGGCAGATGTCTGAGTTCAAGGCCAGCCTGGTCTACAGAGTGAGTTCCAGGACAGCCAGGACTACACAGAGAAAACCTGTCTCGAAACATGCCACCCCCCCCCAAAAAAAAAAACACGAAGAAACAAGAACCTGCAGTGATGGTGGAAATATAGACATGGGCTGGCTTGCTAATTTTTCTGTTTTCCAGCTGTATTTCATTTGGATTTTCAGATTATTATATAGTGCTACTTATACCCAGGTCTCTCCTCCACAGTTACTGTTTTACATATCAGGTTTCCCTGGAAACTCCTTCAAAGACACACCACAAAATATCCTGTACTGAGCTTTTCATGTAGCTTAGTCCAATCATATTGAAAAGAGTAAACATCATGATCTGTGTATTACTAAATGTAAAATAGAATTCTATATAACTTAAACAACACAGAAACATAGTACAGAAATGAGGCTTTCAGTAAAGAATGCTGTGTCAAAATCAGAAAAAGAACTACAAAACGAGCAATACTATATGAACTGGGTTGTAAATGTATTCTGCAAGAACAATTAATGACTCCTGGCCAAGCAGTTATTCATCATGATTCAAACTTTTAAAATATCGTTCTTGATTACAGAAGCTGGCCAACTCTTAGAGCCTATCTCTCCAGTTTCTACATTCTAGCACCACAATATGCTTTTTCACAGTCTTTCCTTTTTAGCTCTTATCTTTTGCTTTTGTTTTTTTCCTACTTCTGATTGTCAGAATTACTTTTTGCAAGTGTCATTTTATATCTTCATATCATTGACATGGAGAAATAAAAAATGAATTTTAATTTGCTAAATGTAGTTTCACAAATATGACTTTAGTAAGGTACATCATTGTAATATTGAGTTTGCATTTCAGTATTCTGTGAACATAGAAATATTATGAGTTTCTCAATAAATAAAAAGATTAAAGATTTCTTCATATATCTGCATTTGTAAAAGAAAATTTCCTTAGATCTTAGCTTTTTGAGTTACTATCTATACAGTAATTGGATATGACAGCTTTGGATTAAAATCAAAAGTGGTAAACTGTTTATCCCAGTATTTCAATGATGTTGGTTATGAAGATGTCTGCATAGACTATGAATAACAGTGATGTGTTGATGGTTCTCATTATGTGTCTTATTTTATGTGTACCTCAATATTTATAACGATTTTAACCCTGTGACTATTGTTGATGAGCCTTAGTGTCACCTATACAAAACATGTATGCTACACTTGATAATTTTGGGTAAGGGCCTAGGAAATCTATTGTGGTTGATATTTGTTTCTTTCATATATATATATAGTATCATACCATAATATCATCTTACTTTATAGTATTCTTCATATATATATATATATATATATATATATATATATTCATATATATATGAAACCAAACATTTATTTACACCAAAGAATTCCAACACTGGATCTTTCACATATGAAGGAAAAAGTATTATACACACATACACACACACACACACACACAGCAATGGATGACAGGGTCATGACAAGAGAACTGATCGTTTCCCACAATTACAGGTCTACCATTTCTGGTTCACTGGAGGTAGTGGCTGTGCTCCTGCCTCTCAAATACACTTACAACTTTGAGAGCAGGGGCTCCTCACTAGATGGCATGTGAAAAAAGGGCAAGACAGGAGGGGGAAAAGTACAAAGCTTAAAATGAACCCAGTGCTGCCCATAAGAGTACTAGCATGAAACTTACATGGACAATATTTAAAAAAAAAAAAATCAATAAATTATGCCCACTAACTAACTGACTTCAAAATGCCCAAGTCAAAGAAAACTAAAAAAGATGTTGCCTCCCCTCTCCTCCCAGCTATGAAGCACAGCATGTCTGAAGATGAAAAGGGAAACACCAAGGTAGGAGTCCAGAAGGAAAAGTATCACAAATGGAAACTAAACTAAAATTAAAATCATTTAGGTTTATGCAAGACATGATTCATTCAGAAAGAAAGCTTTTGGATCTGTCTGCAAGTTGTTTTGATGTAAATAAGGCAGACCCACCTTCACCAGAGCCAGAGTGAGTCACCGATGCAAGAGAGAGAAGGTAGAGAGAAGAGGAGAGAAGAGGTGAAGTAGCCAGCTAGCAGAACAGTGTTGCAGGATGGACTGGGTCCTCCCTACCTTTTCTCTTCCCTCCCCTCCTCTCTCTGGTGAAGAACATGAGACGTAAGCCCCAAGAGTGTACAATGGGGGAAAAGCAACATGGGAAAGGGATGAAATCTCCACCCAAACACAGCTGGGACCGAGGCCACTTTATCTTTGCTCTTTAGTGGTGATAAACTAAACTTGGAAAAGGACAAAAATATTTGTCCATGAAATTTTACACCTGCAGCTAATTTTTTTCAGGGAATCCCCTGAGTTATGAAAAGTCCAAGTTTATTTTAAAAAAGAAAAAAAAGAGAAAAAAAGAAAAGAAAGAAATCAGCCTATAAATTTCTTTTTTATGACTCAGCTACTAACACACAAGCAAAACGGTTTAGACATGGCGTTTCTAAAGTGTTCTCACCCCCTTCCAACCAGGCCCAAGCTGCATCAACTAGGGGGTGGACTTCCCCACCTCTGCTCAGGCTTCAAAAGATAGATGGGGGTCATTACTGCTGAGCACCAGCAGCAGCTGGAACAGGTATCCCAAGTGAGTTGGCAGCGGCAATCACTGTTGAGCCTGCCAGAGGTCCAAGGGGTGAAAGGGTTGGCATTGAAGAAATCCCTGACATCATATTGGCACTGCTGACAGGTGTGCTGCCTCCTGCCATGCTAGTGGAAGTCATTCAAGCCTGGTCCTTCACAACAGTGTAGAAGTAAGGGTGCTCCATGGCCTCTCCCAGCCGTGACTGGTGGTCGTATAGCAGCAGCTTATCCAGAAAATCCAAGACATCAGAGCTGACAAGATGCTGGTTTTCACTGTGGACAAAGCTTTCTCATCCCTTATGGGAGTGTCTGCCCAAGATATCATTGAAACATGGATCTAATTCAATGTTGTACTTGTCAGTATAATCATATAAATCTTCAGTTCCCAGAACGTTGGCTAACCTCGCCAACTGATTATAATTGTCATGTCCATGGAAAAATGGCTTCTTGAAGAAGATTATACTTGCCAGCATACAACCAAAGCTCCCACATATCCAAACTATGATCATATATCTGATAATCTACAAGTAGCTCTGGACCTTTGAAATACCAGAAAGCAACTTAGATGGTAAAACTCAGCTAAATCACAGTTTATTAGCCGAAGCTTTCTGAGTTAATATCAATCATGACATTATGGGGTTTCACATCTCTGCACATAATTCCCATGCTGTGACAATAATCCAGGGCTTTCAGAATTTCATACGTGTAAAATCAAATGTCATCATCTCTTAACGTCTGGTACAATTGTTTGAAGTCTATGTTGTTTACATGTTTAAAACCCAAGGCAGGGGTTCGTTGTACAGGGTCTTTTACAATGTCTGCAAATGTGATGATGTTGGGCACACCTCTCAAATTCTCCAAATCTTTATTTTATGCTTAATTTTCTTCTTTTTTACTGGCTTGAGAATTTTAACAACGACTTTTTCATTATTTGTGATGTTGATGGCTTCAAATACTTTGTATTTCCCCCTGCCAATTTTTGAACAAGCTGTTAGTCATCTTGATTTCCCCATTTCACCACATTTGATTCATAGTTCCAGTACTCCCAGGGTCTGTGCATGTTAACATCTGTGTAAACTCTGGCCCTGCTTGGCACGGGTCCTGACATGTCAGACAGGTTGACAGACAAAGCTGAACTCGATATTTGAAGATCTGGAAATCACTGTGTTCAAAAGCAGAAGTTGGTAAGACTTTGTTTCAGACCCTCTTTCTTCACACTGCAGTGGAAGTGGCAGCAGCACTAGCCGCACTCCCCTATCCTCACACAGACAATATGGCAGCAGCATAGGAGGAGACACACAGCTCAGCCACCAGCTTCAGGGACCAGAGCAAGGCTGCAGCCTCCCCTGTCAGAAATAGAGGCTGACATTTGTTTCATAAACCCTTTAAGAAATTAAAAAAAATATATTTAAAATTATTTTAAGGATCATGTTTTCAATATTTACTTTTTTCATTTATTTTTTTACTTACTTACTTTATGTCCTGTTGAATGGCCACCTCCCAGTCACCCCCCTCCCTCAGCGACTTGCACTAAATCCCTCAGCAACTTGTTACCAATCCATCAACAACTTATCTTGCAACCCTTAACCACAACTTTGACAAACAAAACCCAGTTTTAAACATCTCATTCTTTTTAAAATCAGTATCAAGTACATTATTGTCATGTTACAAAGTTTAGCTGTCAATTCTTAAATATGAATGCATAACAGTGTAATTTTTAATACATCATAAGCTAATTTTCTGTTACTATTGTCTCTTTTAAAAGTGGCTTGTGCAGACACTCAGCCTTTATCAGCGCTTTCATTCAGCTGTGTTTAGCTTCTAGACACAGCACTGTGGCTTATCAGTTCTTGCTGTGCAAACTGAGACTGCCTTTAAACAAGTAAAGCTAAGTCAAAGTTTTAACCATTTTTTTTCTTTAACACGAAACACAGTACAACAATCATAAATTTAAACAATGCCCACCTCCCGGTAAGCAAAGCATGACTCCCAAGGCTTTAATATCTAATTATATTTACACAATAACAAAGCCACAATTTACAAGATGCCAATTCAATAATTTTTGAACCAGATAGTAAAGACAATATTTTAACCCAATTAATTTATTTTGCAAAAACCTACTTGGTTGTTCAGGAGTCTCTGCCCATCTACTCTGTGTCCCAGCTGCTGGGCCCCACTCTCCAGCCGTACCTGACCTTGGCCCTTGGGGAGCCCACGCCAGCGGAGCCGCAGGTGCCCCTCCCGCTACTGAGGGCAGTAGTACTAGGACCTGAATCTGAAAGTGAAGCAAAAGGATGAACCCACAAAGGGGGCGACAGACCAAGTTCTCCCAGACAACAATATAGGAGACCTGGTCAGGGTGTCCCCCTGGCAGGAAAATCTAGTCTTTAACCTCCTCTTCTTGTCTAAACAGAGGAGCCCACAGATGACCATCCGGTCTGAGAGGACAGCCACTCCAAGGAGCACAGAGCCTGCCATTTTTTTTTTTAACTTTAACAGACGAATTGTGTAGAACAAGATACCAAGAAACACAGAGAATAACAATTACCACAAAGACAGCTTGACCTTGCCAGGTCCATGGACACAGAGAAAGACAATCCACACACAGTTCAGTTCAATTACAGACACCAGGTGCTCCTACACACACAGATACAACATTACAGAGAGCAACCAAGACAAGCAAAAGCAAAACAGAGCAGTGTCTGACACGTGATTTCCACAGATGCCTGATACTGTCAATACCAGACTCGGAATCTCCAGTCTGAAGAGTCCTCCAGACTTCTGTGGCCTGTAACACTGTCACGTCTGACTATTACAGCCGTAAGTCTCTCACGGGGCTTACAGCGACTACCCACGAAGGGACTTGAATCCCTCGCACCTGAGACTGGGGACTCGAACCCCAAAACCAGAGACCAGGGACTTGAACCGCAGACCTGAGACCACCTATGAAGGGACTTGAACCCCCTCAGTGGTCTCACAAACACAGAGGCAAACACAGACAGCAGACAACACAAAACAGAAATGTAGACAACATGAAACAGAAAGTAACAGACTTGACAAAACAGAAAGCAATACAGACTTGCTCCATCATACCTCCAATCTATTTACCAATTGTGGGTCTAGGGGAGCACTTTATTACCTTCCCGGCCAATGCACCATCTGTAGTAAACTTGGCTCAACCCAGGGAACACAGATTGACAATAGATCATTGTAATAACACGAGGTTTATTGATCTACGTACGTGGGGTTGCCCACCCTCACAGGAAAGGGGGGGGGGTTCAACCCTGAACTCAGAAAACATACATCTTTTATATTTTACAGAGGGCAGATTTTTGCAACAAGGCTAGCTGGCTTACTTTGGCTGGTGGAAGACAGGACATAGGATCTCATCAGGCATTGGTTGGTTTGCTCAGGGGGCTGTTCTTGGCTTAGTCAGCCAACTTCCCTATCCAGCTCTGCACCTGGCCTTGAAAAGTCACTGGGAAGGGGCTGAGTAACTAGGTGGTAGGAGGATTGTTAGCACCAAGGTCAGGGTGACAGTTTGTGGTCTTTTTCAAAATTTACCACAGGACGGGTAGGGGGGTTCTTTCGAGAATCACTAACCTTGTTTTCGTAGACCTCCATGTCATTGTGTCATTGGGTCATTGTGACCACCAGTTCGTAGACCTTCACATCATTGCGACCACCAGTTACCTTTGTTTTGGCAGGTCTTAGCCTGGTCATTTTGTCTCAACACTCTGACCATCAGAACTTTGTTTTTCCAGAATGTCCTTGGCTAACAGCTTCTCGGTGTCTGAAGCTGCTGCTTACAGGAGCTGGAATATGGCTCTCTTATTTTACTGTGAAACTTTATTTCTACATTTCCAGAACTGTTTTTTTATTTTATTACTTCAAAAATCATCTAAGAGAGTCATTTCATTGCATATTATCTAAAAGAGCTGTATCACTAAAATCCTTGAGAAAGTCTTCCTTAGAGAAACCCCTCCCAGCCAAACTGGGATTCTTCAGAACAGACTCCTCTTCATCCTTCCAGCCTTACATTTTTATCGGATTTTTGGCAGGTTATGTTGATGTTCATCTCCTCATGGTCCTGACACTTTGATCACTTATCATGTTAAATAATGTGTTAACTCTTTTAAGCATTCACTAAGTTTCTGATATGGTTCTAAGATTTAAATAATATATTTAGATCTTATATATTTAACCTTCTTACTAATTTTAAGGCTTAGTAACCTATTTTAGTGTTCTAAGCTTTGAAAAAGCTAACATTTAAGAAAGCTGTTTTACCAATGATATACACATTAGAAAATATTAAAGCTAGAATTGACACACAGATGTCTCCCAGAGTTAACTTCACTAGATAAAGATCTAAAAAAATGACATCTGCCTAGATAAAACAGATATCCATAGGCTTGACACTATCAGGTTACCTATGGGCTATATAATCTGATATTTAAAAATTGCCAGTTGTGTACATGTGAACACAAACACTTGAGAAGCTGAAACAGGAGGATTTCCTTAAATACAAACCTTCCCTATGGCACATAGTGAGATTTATGAACCACTCTGAGCTAAATAGAGAGATCCTGTCAAATCAGTTACCATTTCTCCAAGCGGATGTATGTTACTTATATATTCTAAGTACTTAGAAGCAAACAAAGTGGTTATAAAAATTAAATTACTTCATGCCACTTTGTATCTAAGACTGGAATTGAGACTGTGGAAACTGCAAGGAAATTTGATCTTCAGACATTTTTTTATCCTTTAGCTCCTGTTGGAGTACAAATTTCTAATATCCTATCAAGTATATAATAGTCATAAACTTTACTGTCTTTTAAAGCTAGTTTTAATACAAAAAGTATATTCTTAACAAGAACCTAGTACACACATATATAAAATTTTGTAATATGAAATAATGTTCAAGAACAATGAACTTAAATCATTAGTAACATTTCCTGAGTTTGGCTCAACTTTCCTGAGCACTTTTACTATCTCCTTAATTACTGTTAAAAATCTCTGGAATTACTACTCATAATATAATGTATTCATAGGGGAATCGTAGATTCCTTAAGGTTTATTGGATTCAAAGAAGAAATTATAATATCATATCATGGCACATTCTCGCTGCAAGCACAACTGTATGATTATAAAGAGTCATATAAGGTGTAATTCTAGCCTCCGCACAGCCTGTAGTTAAAGAAGAAAGAGGTATAATGATAAAATCCAGATATGAGAAAGAGAAAGAAAAGAAATACCAGTGGGACTTTCAAATGTACTATTCTTCAATTTCAAGAACTCCATCATTGAACAAAGAACTGTTTCCAAATGTTCCATTCAAAAGACTCTGGGATAAACCTTGTGGAGGAAGAAAAGAATTGTGAAGTCTAAATATTTTCCTCAAAGGAAGCCTAAGCTGGTGAAAAAAATTAAAGCATATATTGCACCTAGGTTTAAATAGCTATGTGTAGTGGAATCTTACTTTAGCTTGTTAAATAATAGCTATAATAGTCTTACATGGATATTTAGAAAGAGACAAGTTAAACCAAGACAAATCTACTCCTTATGTAAATAGCTATGAAGAAGAGCATGTAGGTTCTTGTGTGACCTAGACTACAGAAACATACCTGCTATTTTTAAGGCCTCCAGAAACTTATATTGTGAAAGAGGTGTGGACAAAGCAGAAAGGTATCCTATGCCCAGGGTCTACTTAGAAGGAAAGAAAAATGGAAACTTTAAAGGTAGCATGTACCTTGTCTTAATTCTAATGGTCAGAAAGGATACATTATGCCTGTTCATAGTCATTGAAAGCCATTTCACTATGCAGTCTCAACTAGAAAAAATAATATACATAATGTGGTTTTATAATGAGTCTAAGAGAAAATGGGGAATGGATATTGGTGGACAGATAACAATGTGCTAATAGTAATATTTTTACATTATTTCTTTCACATGATCACTACAACTACTTAATTAATTACATAGATATTTTATATTCACTTTATATTTGACAGACGTTGGGGTTAGAGAGGATAAGCAACTTGTCTAAAGTAATTTATCTCACTAAATAGCAGAAGTGGACTTCAAAGTTCAATTTTAGATATTTGGTCCCCATTACTTAGCTGTTCAACAGTACATTATTTTTTTACCTTTCTAAATATACAAATGGCTATATTATGTAGAATATCAGAAGAAATTATTCTTTTAAAACTAATTGTTTTTTATTAATTATTTATTTACATTCCAATGTTGCCCCCCTTCCTTGTCCCCACCATACATAAGTTCTTCACACTCTCCCCTTTGTTTCTCCCCTTTGCTCACCCATCCATCCACCCACCTACTCTCTCAAGTTGCACTGCTATTATCCCCTTCCCTAACACATCAAGTTTCTACAGGATTAAGCACATCCTTTCTCACTGAGGCAAGACAAGCCCTTCCTCTGCTACATATGTAGCAGTGACCATTGAACACCCCATGTATGTTCTTTGGTTGGCAGCTTAGCAGCTGGGAGCTCTGAAGGGTCTGGGTTAGACGATAATATTGTTCTTCCTATGAAGTTGCAATCTTCTTAAGCTCCTTCAGTCTTTCCCCCAACTCTTTTACAGAGGTACCTGATATCAGTCTAATGGTTGGTTGCAAGTATCTGCATCTGTCTCAGTCTGCTGTTGGTAGAAGCTCTCAGAGGACAGCCGTGTTATGCTCCTTTCTATAAGCACAACATAGCATCAGTAATAGTGTGGGGATTTGGTGCCTGAGCATGGGATGGATCTCAAGTTGAACCAGTCTCTGAATTGCTTTTCATTCAGTCTCTGCTCCATTTTTGTCCCTGCATTTCCTTTAGACAGGAACAATTCTGGATCAATAATTTTGAAGATGGGTGGGTGGTCCTATGTCTCAAGTGGGGGCCATGTCTATCTGCTGGGGGTGGTCTCTGTAGGTTCTATCTCCCCACTGTTGGGCATTGTGGCTAAGATCATCCCCACTGGGTCCTGGAAGCCTCTCACATTCCTGGTGTATGGACTGTCTAGAGTATCCCCTCCCCAATTTACACTGCTGCGTATTTCTATTCATTCTCCAGGCCATCTGGACTTTCCTCCGGTCTCCCTCATACCTGATTCTATGCCCCCTTTTCTCTCTCCCCTCTCTCACCCAGGTCCCCCTTTCTCTGCCTCTGGCGTTTATTTTGTTCCTCTTCTTTGTGGGATTAAAGTATCCATACTTGGGCCTTCATGCTAGTTAGGTCTGTAAGTTTTATCATGGGTATTCTGAACTTTTTGGCAAATATCCACTTATCAGTGAATACATACCATGTATGTCCTTTGGGATCTGTGTGATTTCACTCAGAATGATATTTTCTAGTTCCATTCTATCATATTACCACATGCCAAGGCTGGTGTTCAATAACAACGAAACAACAGAAAACCCACATACTCATAGAAGCTCACATACTTGGTCAGGCATGAAATAAAGAAAGAAATTAAAGACTTTCTGGAATTTAGTGAAAATGAAGGCACAGCATACCAAAATTTATGGGACACAGTGAAAGCAGTGATAAGAGGAAAACTCATAGCACTAATTGCCTTCATATTTGTATTTTTAAGGGTAAAAGTGTGTGTATAAAAGCTGCAAAGAGGCAAAAAGAGTATCTCATGACCCTCAAACCATAAACAGAGAATCACTTGCTTTATGATATCTTATTTTCTGCAATTATTTTTACCTACTTTTCTACTAGAATTCTATTTAAAATATAATTGCATTATATCCCTTTCCATTTCCTCTCTCCACTCTTGACATCCTTGCTCAAGCTCCTCCTATTTCTGGCCTCACTTCCTCTCATATTGATGGCTTCTTTTTTATTATTATTGCTGCACTATACTAATCCTACACACACAACATGCACACACACATACACACATGTATACACAAACACAAATACATTAATACAACCTGCTGATACCATTTAGTATGTCTTTTATGTATATGATTTCAAGGACTGCACTCTGTATTGTTTAATGAATTAAGAGATTCCAAGGCGTATCCCATGGAGACATTAGCTCTGCTTCTCTCAGCAACCATAGATGTCCCATAGTTCTTTGTCAAGAGGTAGGACTCCATGAGATTTCTTTCCTCCACATTAGCATGTTTACTGATATTACCATCGTTTTTATTTTGTTGAGGTAAGCATAATTTTGGAGTACCATGAGTGGTTCTCTCTAACATTTCTAGAAGACATAATTATATAGCAGATATCTTGGTACTTTGGCTTTTAACTTTTTCATATCCTCTTCCACTATATTCCCTGAAAATTAAGTACAGGAGTTGTGAAGTTTATGTATGTTGGGTATGGGCTCCATATGGTCTTTCAATCTCTGCAGTACTGTAATTGTTCTTCCAAAACCAGAGCAGACCATAAAGACATTTGTGTCTGCCAGTGTATTGGGTTACTGGAACAGTTCATTCTAAACAAATGAGAGTATTCCCAGGAATCTCATGATGGGAGAAGAACAGTACACCAACTGTAGGGAAATTTTTCTTCTGAAAGGAGATTTCACACATTTCTAACAACTTATATTCTCAGTTCACCTGATAAGACTGAAGGCTAGACAGTGATGGGTTAATTGTTAGTGAGACCACACCTGAACTGGAACTGCTTAGATGTGGATTTCCTTGCCCTCCCATTTCAATTTTCATCTCATGTCAGAATCTGAGACAGACTTGAAAGATTTAATGGATCTCTTTGTCTCCCTGCCCAATGACAATTCTACTATTTCTGCTTTCCATTATTAATTTGGCCCTTCCATAATTAATTGGCTTTTTGAGCTTGGTGGCTAGACTTGACCTAGAGCACAAGTTGCAACCCCATACGCTAATAACATGATAGCCAGATGTAGTTTTCTGTTATGGACTCCATTTGTTGTAAAGGGGAGCCTCTTTGAAAATGTTGAGAATTACACTTATCTCTGGGTATACTTACACCTTAGAATGCAGTTTGTCATCTAAGTTCCATGACCTCACTTGCCTTGGATAGTTAACTAAGTTTCTCAAATGAAGCATGATTTTCCTCTTATTAATTGAGCCTTATATTTATTTACACTGCTGCTGTTTACTCTTAAGATATGGTTCCACCTCACACCAGTCAGATTGGCTAAGATAAAAAATTCAGGTGACAGGAAATGCTGGAGAGGTTGTGGAGAAAGAGGAACACTCCTTCATTCTTGATGGGAATGCAAGCTGGTACAACCACTCTGGAAATCAGTTTGGCAGTTCCTCCGGATATTGGACATAGTTCTACCGGAGGACCCAGCTATACCACTCCTGGGCATATACCCAGAAGATGTTCCAACATGTAATAAGGACACATGCTTCACCATGTTCACAGAAGCATTTACTGGAAACAACCCAGATGACCCTCAACAGAGGAATGGATATAGACATTGTGGTACATCTACACAATGGAGTACTACTCAGCTATTAAAAGCAAAGAATTTATGAAATTCTTAGGGAAATGGATGGATCTGGAGAATATCATCCTGAATGAGGTAAACCATTCACAAAAGAACACACATGGTATGCACTCACTGATAAGTGGTTATTAGCCCAGAAGTTCAGAATACAGGAAGAACAACCTACAAACCACAAGAAACTCAAGAAGAAGAAAGACCAAAATGTAGACATTTCATTCCTTCTTAAAAGGGGGAACAAAATACATACAGAAGGAGTTGCAGAGACTAACTATGGAGCAGAGACTGAAGGAAGGAAAAGCCAGCCTGATATAGCTATCTCCTGAGAGGCTCTGACAGTACCTGACTAATACAAATGTAGAGGCTCACAGCCATCCATTGAACTGAGTATGGGGTCCCCAGTGTCAGAGTTAGAGAAAGAACCAAAGGATCTGAAGGATTTGCAGCCCCTTAGGACGAACAACAATATGAACTAACTAGTACCCTCAGAGCTCCCAGGAACTCAACCACCAACCAAGGACTATAAATGGTAGGACTGATTGTTCTGGCATCGTGTATAGTAGAGGATTGCAAAGTCGATCATCAATGGGAGGAGAGGTCCTTGGCCCTGTGAAGGTTCTATACCCTAGTGTAATGGAATGCAGGGCTAATAAGTGGGAGAGGGTGAGGTGGCAAGCATGGGGACGGGG
>NW_022196900.1:35439960-35443301 GCF_008632895.1 Mastomys coucha | reverse complement strand
GGGGGGGGGGCAACAGGGGTTTGTTCTTGTATTTTTGGGGTGTTTTTTGGTCTGTCTTTTTTTTATTGTTTTGTTTTGTTTGTTTGTTTGTTTGTTTTGATGGGAAACTGGGAAAGGAGAAATCATATGACATGTAAATAAAGAAAATATCTAACAAAAAAAGAAAAAAAGATATGAGTGTTACTATTGTACCTTTATGGACATCACGCTGTGCTGGTCATTTTTATAGTTTATAGGTATCACACCTGGATAGAACTCGACTATTGCTTTTTTCCCTTACCAGATTCTACAGTAATAACTTATTCTATGAAAGTTAGACTATAAGCAAGAGGCTTTAAGTTTAGATATAGCCCCAGTCCTATGATCAAAGTGTTCTAAATCCAGTAATAGGAATTTGCCTTTAACATCTTAGAGGCATTCAAGAACACCAGCAATATCTATATATTGTTTTTTGTGAGTCACATGAACTACAAAATTCTTATAGCTTGTACTGCGATTTTGTTAGTTTCTTGTTCTTGTGGGACTCACTCAGTCCAAGGGCCATAAGTACTATAACCTAAACACTTGTTTGTCCCTTCTCTCTACAACTCTTTCCATATTGACCTCTCTCTCCAGAGCAGCTTTCCCCATTTAAAGTTTTATTGAGTGTGAATGAAGTGATACTATCAAAATTAGCACGTTTCTAAGTTGACAGTTACTTGATCATCACAAAGATGAACTGCAGTTAAGGAAAAACTAGTTGTCTGCAAGAGTTGAAACTGTAGCTGAGCCATGGATACTTTTTACAATGATTAGAGAGTTGTTTTTATTGTCTTCTTATTTCAAAAGTACAATTTGATTCCTACTGTCTTTGTTATACACTGTATTTTAAATACTTGGCATCATGTATTAAAGCTAACAAATGTATACAGCCCACAAGAATGTGGGGTAGTGAACCATGAGGGGAAGCCAGGTAAGTTTGAGCTAGGGTTTTAAGCTCCGGAGATCCGGGAGTGATGGTAGGGGCTTCGCCCCACTCTATATATTGGAGCTCCTGACTCCAGGAACCTGTCAGGTAGCCACAACCCCCCCCCATAGAGAGAATTGTGACCATCATTCATGTAGGGGAAATGCCCACAAGTCCCTCCTCATGTAGATGAGGTATCTCAGGCCAATCTAATAGGAAGCACTTGCGGTCAGACCCAACCCAACCCAAAACTGTATGTAAGTTCCTATCCAGAAGGAATAAAGGTATGTGAGAATTACTTGGTAGTCTGAGAACATCTGTCACAAGAGCTGTAACACTGCCTGGGAAGAGACCACTTTCCTCAAGCTTTCGCCACCAGAAGTTCCCCTGCACTCTACTTGCTAGCCAGCTGGCTCAGCTCTGCTTCACTCAGCTCAGTGCAGGCAACACAAAGTCTCAGAGCAACAGAGGCGGTCAGGGCAGCAGCACCAGAGCAGTATCAGTGGCAGCAGCAGCAGCAGCAGCAACAGCAGCAGCAGCAGCAGCAGCAGCAGCAGCAGTGAAGGTACTTCCCCCTCCTTACCTGTGCCTTTTCACCTTCTCTTGAACCCTCCCACCAGCCAGAGGTCTCTTCAGATAATCTCCAGTACACAGTCCTACATAAGAGGACCCAGGCTGCCTTCTACTTAGAGTCTGATGACAAGACAAGAGCCATTTTGAGCCAAAAGGATACTGGACACTTTCTGAGGGTTATACATTACAGTTAGACTAAACAAGGGAGAAAAGAAAATTGAATAAGGGCTCATGACATAGCAATAGGTAGAAAAACGTAGCACACAGTGGGAAGAAGTCATTCTCAAAATAGATACCGAAGAATAGAAAGATCATTTTGTATATGTTGGTATTTTCAGGGTCTTTTTTTTTAAATAATTTTTTATTAGATATTTTCTTTATTTACATGTAAATTTCTCCTTTCCCAGTTTCCCTTCCAAAAAACAAAGAAACAAACAAAAACAACAAAAACAAACCCCTGTTGCCTCCCCCCTCCCCATGCCTGCCACCCCACCCTCTCCCACTTATTGGCCCTGGCATTCCCCTACACTGGGGCACAGAACCTTCACAGGACCGAGGTCCTCTCCTCTTATTGATGATCGAATTTGCAATCCTCTACTATACACATGCTGCCTGAACAATCAGACCCCTCCATGTGCAGTCCTTGGTTGGTGGTTGAGACCCTGGGAGTTCTGAGGGTACTAGTTAGATCATATTGTTGTTCATCCTAAGGGGCTGGGGGTCTTTAAAATTAGATAAAACTGCAGAAAATGGCTTTATTTTTTTAAACTAGGGAACTCATGCTTCAGCTTGAGAATGAAGCTAAACAGCTTGTACTCAGGACTAGAAGCAATGATTAGCTTGGACTCCTAATGTTCACAGCCTGTCCATGCCTGGCAAACTACCAATCAGTGGAACAGCAGCTGCATTTCATTAGCAGTCCTGTCATCTCACTGAAGAAGGAGGGGTATCAGTGTCTAGCAGGTGACAGGAAGCTTGACACCTGGTCATTTATCATTTGAAAAATTTTAACGAACAAAAGAAACTTCAGTAGATGTTTAATTTTAGAACTATTTAGCTGATATATACCATCAGATGTCATTCTCCACAATTTGTAAGATGCTTCCAGAGCAGTGACCAGTGGTCTTGAATGATAGTTCCTGTGTCAGTGACACTGTTTTACTATGTTTTAGTAGATAAAGTTTTAACAATAATTTTATTCTGATTTTTTTTTTTACATTTAATGCCCCTTCCCACCTCCAGGATTTATTTACCTTACCTCTACTCCCGAAGCTACTGCTTGGTCATCTATTAATATCTTCTCCAATGGCGATATAGGTTGGAGCTTTTAGTTTAAACTGACTGACCTAAAATAGTTAAACAAAGATTGGAAACTCTTAGATTTACATGAAATTTCACACCCAGGAAGTCATGCTGGAGTCAATGGTCCACTTGTGTCCCTGAGATTTGTCCCACATGTGGGACACAAATATTAGAAACAACACTTTCTTTGGTTTTATGATTTTCCTCCCAGGAATATGTGAAAAAAGTATCTTTTCACACCAGGGAGAGAACAAATGACAACTTAAAGTATTGGTGTAACCAGAGACCAACTTTCAAAAGCAATGAGGTTATTGGGGGCACTTATAGGAGTCTATGAGAAAGGTTGCTTACATGGATTTGCATAACTCAAAGCTGTTTCGCTGAACAGCCCAACTCTGAGGAAAAGATTGTATATACCTCACAAGTAGCCTGTGTGCTCTTGAGAATTGTCTTAACCACTGTACTATTACTGTGAAAAATCCTATGGGGAGAATGGCAGCAGGCAGGCAGGCAGGCAGGC
>NW_022196900.1:35377283-35439452 GCF_008632895.1 Mastomys coucha | reverse complement strand
GGCAGGCAGGCAGCAGACAGGCAGGGAGGTAGGCAGGCAGGCAGGCAGGCTGCTAGAGCAGTGGCTGAGAAATTACATCTTATCAGCATGTTGAAGGCAGAGAAAGGGAAGGACTAATGTTGGCGTGGACTTTTGAAATCTAAAAATCCATTTCCCGGTGACATATCTCCTCCAACAAGAGCAAACCTCAGAATTCTTCCTAAATAGTCCACTCAGGAACCAAATATTCAAATATATGAGCCCATGGGGACCATTCTCACTCAAACCACCTATGGAACTACCCTTTTCAAGTGAAAGTAATACATTAACATAATTGCATCTGAAAATACAATAGCTTTTTACATTGTGTCTATAGAAGACATTCAGGTGACAGTCTTGCTGGGCTCTGAGGCTGTCTTCAGTTGCCTAGACCATTATGAGTAGAAGAACTCCTCTAGGGAGAAAGCGATATTAAAGTACAGAAAGACTATTTTGTATTTGTTATATTCCCTTTCTGTTTAGATTTTTAAGATAAAACAAACTGCATCATCTTCCTCCTTTAGGGATACGTAAATGTGGTCTTATAACCTTGGGAAGGAAGAGACAACCTCCAGCATTGAGTAATTCAATTTGAAACTTCCTTTTTAAAGAGCTTTCATCCAAGATGGAAAGTTTCAATTCAGAATCTGCTGGGCCTTAATGATCTTCCATCCAGATTTAATGGTTCAAGTCTGTAATTTCACTATCCCCTCTTCCTGCTTTTACATTTTCACCCCATTTTCCTCAATGGTTCACAAACTTAGAAAGGTATATAGATGTCCACTGATGGCTGATCATTGAAATGCTATGTCATAAGAGTCTCTTGTCTTCAGGAGCTACACCAGTGGATATCAGTTGCTGTGACACATTATCCATTGCAAAAAGGAAATGTCTTTCCTTGGCCAATTGCACCTGACAGCAACAACGATCTGCGGACATAAATAAAAATGTTTACAGTGCATTTTGACAGGCACAAATAGGATTCTTCAGAAATAGGATCTTACTATCTCATTCTGGCATTCAGCTAACAGCAGCAGTAGCGTAGCCTTTATGGTTTCAGCAGCCTCAGGGGCCTCCCTGAACAAAGGGTTCTACAGAAGAACCAGAATTTTCATTTAATAACCTGTGGTCTTTGGGAGTATCCTTTTCCACCAATCTATGGTGTCTTTTTCAGTTACTATCTTAATAACCTATTACTTGTTTAAATTAAGTCGGCCTCAGTAGCACAGCAGTAAAGTAGATGGAAGTACCACCTCACCCAGTAGTCTTCAGACAAATTCTGCAAATAAGTGTTTGTTAAATGACTACCTCTGATAATCTTAGTTCTATAGGGCTTGTTATTTGAGACCGTTGGTGATGGCTTTATTTGCTGCCTACTTGCATGGGAATGATTGTAAGAAGCAAAGGCATATTCAGATACATCACTGATAGGCATAGACCTTACATCTTCTATTTCCTAGTCTATATGGCACAAGATGACCATTAATTAATTAAGATTGCATTAATACCTGCTATATTTATAACATAACAGTCTCATAACATCCCCAAAGCTACAATAAAATGCAGACACCAAATGACTGAGAAAGATGAAGTTATCATAATACTCTATAGGAATATTGGTAGGATTAGGTATTTTTCAACTTATTAGCTCTCCTGTGCTTTGAATTTATATGGACCTTTAGGTAAGTAGCCCTTAGGGTAACTGATGGGTAGATTGCCTGTATTCTAGCATTTATATAATAGACAATTTTACAGAAGGCAGGTAGAATAAGAAATAAAGATCCCAGGGCACTATGCCATGACAAACAGTGAGTCTCTACAAATATCTCTGGAGGAATACTTTCAATGTCCACTGTTGATCATTCTAAGTGAAAGAAAGTTTTTCCTTGGATTTCTGCAGGTAGGCAATCATAAAAATCACATTAAAAAGTCTAATACAATATAATATAACGTGTGTCAGCAATAAGGGTAGTATTGGGCACAGTGGCATGGATGGAGTAACTATATTATTTAGATATTTATAATTCATAGCCACTCTTCAAGAGTCATCTGGCTTTTTCATACTGGGCTGTTGAAAATGCTTTGAGCTAGACAAATGACCTTTAACCATTATAACTGCTTGATAGTTTCTTTTAATTTTTGCAGAATTCCTAGGCAGTGTATATTCTTTACTATTTGCTGTTTTATTCAGTATAGGCAACTTCACAAGTTTAATTTTCCCAAAATACATAAGAATGTCTTCAGAGTTTGCCTCACGAATACATTGCATGTGCCAATACAATACCTCAATCCCCAAAATGTTCATTAACAATGTAGAGTTCCATCCTGTACATTTTTGGGTCAGGGATAACTTGAATAACTCTAGGATAGTGTTTGGTCCTTTTTACTTTCACTATCTTATCCTCATATCTATCCATTGCTTTTCATTCTTATGATGCTTTTGGGTCTTGAATGGATAAATATACTCAGCTCCAGTATCCACTGAAGCCCATGTATTTTATATATTAATAGCAGAACACTGAAGCTGCAATTCAAACTTTGCCCTTTAGGCCTAATGTCTTACTTGCAATCAATCTTTGATTTTCCATCAGAGAAGCCTTGGGTAGTTCCCACCACCTCCTTTTAAATAGTAATCTTGGACTTACATGAATTTTCTTCTTCACAGAATTTTTCAGGCGATGTACAACAGCTTTCTGATATACTTTTCTTTTATGTATTACACTCCAGCACTTTAAATTTTCTTCTAAATATCAACTGTTCTAAGGATATCTCCATAATAGTAAAATGGATATTACTCATCAAAGAAGGTTGCCACTTCATATCACACAGAAGAATACCACCCAGAAATTACCACCACCCAACACTCTACCCAATCACTCAGTCTTAGTTGCATTTTACTACATATATCAAGGGTAATGCAATTGCTGACATATTAAGAGGAAAAATACCAACACATGGAGGAAAGGGGGTCTATTAGGATTTCTGCCATCGATATTCCATTCATAGATGGCCCAGCCTCAGTTGTATGTCTCAACATTCATTGCATAGACCAACTAGTAGGTTGATAAGTACTATATGAGATAAATAAGAATAAATGAATATTATAGGAGACAAATCAGCCTAATGACTTTTAGTAATACTCTATGAGATAAAATAAAAGCATGTTTTCTGTAGGTCTCTGTACCTGTTTCCATCATTTTCTGGGTGAAACATCTCTCATGACAGTTGTGTTAGGCTCATGTCAGCAAATATAGCAGAATACCATTATTTAGTACCCAAGGTGGGCTCCCTCTCATGGTATGGGTCTCCATCTGGGCCAAGTATTAGTTGGGCCTTCCCACAATCTCTGCTCCATCTTTTAACCACTGCACATCTTGTAGGCAGAACAAATTGTGGGTCTAAGGTTTTGTGGTTGGGTTGGTGTCTTAATCCCACCATTGGATAACTTGCATAGTTATAGGAGATAGACTGGTAATAGGAGTTCAGGCTCCATATCGCACATTGCCAGGAGTCTTAGATAGGGTCACATTCATAGATTCCTGAGTGTTTTCATGGCCCTAGGTTTGTAGCTCATCTCAGAGATGTCTCTAGGCTGTGTCTGACTACATTGCCTGCCTTAGGATCCCTTTACCCCAGATGGAGTGGCTCTAGCTTCAATAGAAGCTGTTCCTAGACTTAATGGAACTTGACATGCCAAGGCTGGTTTATATCTGTGGAAGACTTCCCCATTTCTGAGGAAAAAGGGAAAGGACTATGTAGGAAACAATGAGAAAGAGGGACCAAGAGGAGAGGATGGAGAAAAAGTTGCAATGGAGATGTATAGTAAATAAGTAATTTAACAAATAAAATGGAGCAAAGAAGTAATTTTGTCTCATTTTCTGTGAATAAAATTAATCTAAATATGTGTCTCTCTGTATGGTAATACATTACAGGACACAGTGATACAAAAGTAATGAGTAGTTATTATTGGATGGTAGGTCCCCATGGAGTTTCTATATGTCATTTAAGGGAAGCCAAGGCAACTTCTGTTCTAGGCAAGCCTTCCAAGGGCTATGTACTGAAGCCTTAGAAGGCAAAGATGATTTATCCTTTTGATGCAGACATCAGGTGTTTCTGATCAAATTTAACACAGATAATGTTACTATTGTGCAGAGACTGGGAAAATCTGCCTAGGAAAGCATCTATCTCACTAAGCCTAGAGTTACTCTGTACTGATATAACTCACACTGTATTGCTTCAACCTCTCTGAAATGCCACTGTAGAACTTGAGGTAGAGGAAGAAAACAAAAGGAATCAGGAAGCATGGGAAAATTGTATATCCATGAGTAATGCATTGGTACATGTGTCAGGAACCAAGATCTCACACTTGTTAGGTTGTTTGTAAAATAAAACCATTGTTGTGTTACCCTGTTCCTGGTGAGATATGAATAAATATCTACCCACCCCAGGTAGGACATCAACCATAAAATAAAGCATGGGTATTAATGGAGGTTGACTTGTAAGCCAATGAATTTTACAGAGGCTTTACGGAGGTTACTTACAGGCGAGGGGTTAGTTAGAGGAAAAGAAATGAGTCAAAGACAACTCAAAAGTACATCCCACTATGTGGCATCCCATGAATCTGGAACACACGCTGTACAGTTTGCATGCTGCTGAACAGTTTGGAGGCTGCATCTTTCAAGAAGGCAGATGGTCTTAGCCTCTTCTGGGTAGTTTGCTGATCCCTGCTTCTTCCAGGAAGCAAAGTGGTCTTGACTTCTTTGAGGAAGCTCTTTGGTCAAGGTTCTTCTAGGTAGCTCAGCTTATCTGAGAACAAGTAGCATAGGTCCTCACTGAGTTCATATGCTTGGAGAGAAGGACATAGTGAATCTACTCAGTTTTAGGCACTTTCTGAAGCCTTTGAATTGTTTAGTTCCATGTGTCCCTGCAAGGTAGAATATTCTACATTATTTTAGAATACCCTGTGTCTTAATGAGTTTCCTTCCAAGGTAGATGGCTTTATCCTTATGGAAACTACTGCACAATAATTGCCTATCATTCATAGCCTTAAGAACTTCTTTGCTGTAGTTTTCTCTGGTACCTTATACTCATATCTTCTTCAAAATATTATGTTGGATTAGTCAGAGTTCTCCAGAGTCACAGAACTTGTGGAATGTCTCTATATAGTAAGGGAATTTATTGTAACAATTGATTGTCTTCTGTCCAACTAATCCAACAATGGGCAGCTATAAACAGGAAGTCCAAAAATCTAGTACTTGCTCATTCCCACAAGGCTAGTTGTTTAAACTGGTCTTCTATATAAGCTAGAATCCTGAAGAAGTAGGTTCCAATAGATATTCCGACAAGTAAGTGCAAGAGAGTGAAGAAATGTGAGTCTTCCTTCTTCCAATGCCCTTATATAGGCCATAATCATGTTTGTTTTGTTGTTGGTATCATTTTTGCTAAATTGTGGTTAAATTTCTGGCATTTGTTTGTGAAAAGTATTGACCTGAAGCTCATATGTCCCTCTGTATTTGGAGGCAAGGAGATAATGGTTCTGGGTATCAAAATGCTGGTAGCCTTATAGAGTGAGAAGTGCCTTCTCTTCCTAACTTTTTTGTAAAAGGCTGTATATAAAGATATAATTTCTGCATTATACTCTTGGGAAAGTTCTCCATTAAAGTCATCTGAACTGCTGACTGCTCCTGTGGTGCTTTTAAGAGTGAATGATCCTTAACAGTTTTGTGCTAGCCATAAATTTTCTGTCCACGTGAAAGAATTTTGGTAACTGTGTCTTTCAGAAATGTTGTGCCTTGGATTTGTTTTTCCTCATCACTGAAGAAAACCCCCTGAAGACTTGCTTTTTATGAAGATAAGTACAGTGGCTTCTGAGAATAGGAACTATGCAGTTCCTTTCTGAGCTCTTAGACTATCTCTCCTCTAGTCTTGTTGACAGTATTGTTCAAATGGCTTTCATTAGTTTCTCCATGCATATTTCCTGACTGTAATCCAGCTGAAGCTTCTACCTCAATGCATTAAGACTTCCTGCCTCTGGAATTACGTGATCCTTGCTTTCTATCCAGAAATCTCACTCTACATAGTGAGACTGAGAAACGGAGGGCTTACCTTATTTCTCATCTCTCAAATTTATTTCTCCTTGAGATTCAAAGACTTGACATTTTTTCTTTGGCATTTTCATTTTTTTTTTATTTTTCCACTTGAATGAGTAAATAAGATTCTTTTTGCTTCATCATGGTTAGCAGAACATGTTCAAGGCTGAATAACTTTAAGATAGAAGGGTTATTTTTATTTCTTTCAATAGAAAAATACTTTCTCACTTAAGTCATACTATTATCCTGCTATGAATTGATCATCTTAATATAGCACTTATTTTAGCTCCAGTTTGAGACTTGCTAATCATAGTTAATCATAATCTGTTGCTCCGGGACCTCTTGGATAAAGACAGTGGAAGGTGTTTGGTTCCTCTAGCCTCTTTAAAGGCATAAACACTACTGACTGCAAGGCCTCCTACTCGACACATCCTCTGAAAGTGCCTACCACCTTTCAATAGTGGCCAAAATGCTTTCATCATATGGATCTTTAGAGTACAGTTAAGAGTCAAACTACAAAAGACATCATCATCAATACATTTATAAATATACTATTTTCAATTACGCACATTTTCATCTTTTGTTCCTATCCTGCACAATTAGCAGCTAAAATCTTGTTGGTCACTTATTTCTTTTTTTTAATTAATTAATTTTTTATACTCCATATTTTATTTCTACCGCCCACATCTGCCCACCGGCTGTTCCACATCCCATACCTCTTCCCCACCCATACCTCCTCCCCACACCCCTGTCTCCATGTGGATGTCCCTACCTTCACCCCACCTTATCTCTAACCTCCCTGGTGCCTCCAGTCTCTTGACAGTTAGGTGCATCATCTCTGAGTGAATACTTTGATCCTTCTTAAAAAGGCAAACAAAATACTCATGAAAGGAGTTGCAGAGACAAACTATGGAGCAGAGACTGAAGGAAGGACAATCCAGAGATTGTTGCACCTGGGAATCTTTCTCATATGCAATCATCAAATCAAGACACTATTGTGGATACCAACAAGTGCTGGTTGACAGGACCCTGATATAGCTGTATCCTGAGAGGCTCTGACAGTACCCAACTATTATAGAAGTAGAGGCTCACAGACATTCATTGGACTGAGCACAAGGTTCCCAATGAAGGAGTTAGAGAAAGGACCCAAGGAGCTGAAGGGTTTGCAGTCCCTTAGGAGGAACAACAATGTGAACTAACTAGTACCGTCAGAGCTCCCAGGGACTAAACCACCAACCAAAGAGTACACATGGTGGGACTCATGGCTCCAGCAGCATATGTATAGCAGAGGATGGCCTAGTCAGTCATCAATGGAAGGAGAGACCCTTGGACCTGTGAAGGCTCTATGCCTCAATGTAGGGGAATGCCAGGGCCAGGAAGCAGGAGAAGGTGGGTTGGTGAGCAGGGGATGGGGGAAGGGAACAGGGTTTCTTTTGTTTTTGTTTTTGTTTTTTACTTTTGGAAGAGAAGCCAGGAGAAGAGATATCATTTGAAATGTAAGCAAAGAAACTACATAATTTGAAAAAAAAAGAAGTTCTTCTTGTCAGTAGCCTGATACAGATGTCTCCTGAGAGGTTCTGCCAGATCCTGACCAATGCAGATGTGGATGTTCGCAGCCAACCATTGGACTGAGCACAAGGACCCAATGGAGGAGGTAGGGGATGGACTGAAGGAGCTGAAGGGGTCTTATCTGGCATCAATAGGAGGGGAGGCCTATGGTCCTGTGAAGGCTTGATGTTCCAGTGTAGAGGAATACTAGAGCAGTAAGGTGGTAGGTGGGTGAGGGAGCACCCTCATAGAAGCAATGTAATGATGGAAGGGATAGAGGTTGAAGATGGGAAACCATGAGAGGGTACCCCCTTAAAGGAAGCTGCCTTGGCCCTGGAGAAGAACCTGAACCAGGCCCTCTTGGATTTGCATGCCCTGGGTTCTGCCTGCACAGACCCTCATCTTTGTGACTTCTTGGAAAGCCACTTCCTAGATAAGGAAGATGGGTAACCACCTGAGTGACCTCTGTAGGGTAGCAGGGCCACAATGAGCACAAACCAGCATGCCCCAGGGATCTCTGGGAGAGTATCTCTTTGAGCGCCTCACTCTCAAGCACAACTAGGAGGTCTCTGTGCCTTCCAAGGGGCTTTCCCCCCCCACTCTGCACCAGCCTGCCTCGGGACCTCCACTTGAATGAACCTCTCAAGCCACTAGGCAGCTTTATAACTGCTCTGGAGCCTCTCTCAAGTCTTGGACCAAGTTAAAAAAAAACATTTGAAATGTAAATAAATAAAACATCCAATTAAAAATAAAGGATATAAAATATGAGGAAAAGAATGAACAGTGATATAAAATTACAAGTTCAGAAAACCCTTTCCACTCTCCCAACCCCAAGTTGCTTCTGCCATGTTGTTTCCTCACAACAATGATAAGCCTAAGACAGATACCATTTGCAGATTAGGTAAGAGGTAGGATGAATGGGAGAGAAAGTTCTGGCATTAGTTCTGCATCTTTCTAAACCCACATGCTGTTTAGGTGTCTAGATCTTATATATTTCCAAGGTTGCACATCTTTCCTTTCTTAGCAATCTCTGTGTTGTTTTTTTCCTTAGACTGTAGCTCATCCCTTTCTCAGTGTTTCTTTAAAGTCTGGCCAAAGGATCAGCCATATGTTTGTTTGAATTGGAAAATAAAACCTTAGAATCAGGCTCCCAAGGTCTTATTTTCGCTGGATCCCCAACTGATTCTCTTCTCTGTTTGACAAAGTTTGAAACGATCATTTTGGGGGAAAAAGGTATACTTCTTACAAATCTTATTGAGAAGAGAGTTCGTTTTATTCTTGTGAGTATTCTAAAGTCCTCTTTCCTATTGTTTACAACACACATTAAGTATTCCTGTCATTATTGTCTTCTTGATATGTTAGATCTAGTCACATTGTCATAATCATTATATATATATAGAAGTACACTGTTTGATAATGAGATCAGATGTACATAATATGAAAGTGAACTTTCCATTTTACTGAGAAATTTTAAAAATAACTCACTTTTAATTATAGGTTATATTGTTAAAAGTATTTTTATGCACAATTTTTCCAAAATACTAGCCCTACATCTTTAGGCAATGGGATTCACTATAATGAATATGATACAGCTAACTTGGAATTTAGTTTACAACATAATTTTTATATGTTTGCCATAATTTATCAATATTCCAAATTATATAGATGTTACTACAGATATACAGTCCCTCAGTCCAAATGAGAAATCTTTTAAAATTGGTGGGGTGGCAATTACATGAAGGTTCAAATATGACATGAAAACATTAATTTATATTGGTATATTAACATTGTCAATTTTTTCTTTATGCTCATTTTTAAAAATATTTCCAAAACCAATCTTGTAAAACCACAGTATTTGAAAATGCATTCAACATGTTTATTTATAGCTATAGATAAAAGAAAGCTGAAATTTTGATTTGTTTTGATCTTACTTGTTCTTTTAAAGACACTGTAAATGAAGGTACTACTATTTTGCTCTCTAACAAATTAATCTGTGATGAAAAGTCATATCTGGTAAATAATGCTTCTTTATTGTTACTGTGTAAGTTCTGACTCTGAGGGTAATCTGGCAGGCACTGTGAATCATTTTCTTAAAAGAAAAATCATATGATTAATGCAGAGACTAAAGAGTATCTGAAACTGAGCAACAATCCTCATCCTCATAGTTTGATGAAATGGTCAAGGAAAACTTAGGAATGAAGGCATAATCAAACAGTTTTGGCCAATGTCTTCATTTTCCAAGAAGTAACATCTGCACTGTTTAGTCCAAAATGTTTCTTCCAATTAATAGGCTCTTCTAATGTCTGTGACAGCATAAACCATTGTTGCTTTGTTCAAGAATAGCCAAACATATTATAACAACATAACTAAGCAGAGTGTTTTGACATTTCTAATATCATATGTATTAAGTAATATTAACATGTACCGACAACATTGACAGGCTACTATACTAAACACCTTGATACAAAGAGTCAATCACTGATTCCTTTATTAGATAAAAGTATTTTAATCTTTTAAAAATTTATTGTGTAAGCATGTTGAATTTTTGAGGGTGTGGTTCATGCATGGATAGAGGACAACTTTGGAAAGTCAGTTCTTCCCTTCCAGCTTCATGTGGGTTCCAGTGAGATCTAAGGATTAATCTCACATTATGAGGCTTGTTCAGCAAATGCTTTTACCTGCTGAGCCATCTTCCTGGTTCAACAAAAGTGTTTTTAATAACTCTATATCCATACAGAAGACATTGGAATTTTTATTAGAATAATTTCTCCACACTTCCTCCGAAAGGAACAGGAATGTTCATTACTTACTTGACATTCGATAAATGCTTTCTTCATGAGGCAGTTCTTGATTACCTTATTGGAAACAAGTACCTATTGATTCTATATTTTATTAAATTTAATTTTATATCATCCTTCACTTTGTTACAAACCTTCTAAATAAGTGAACCCCTGACTCCATTTCTTTCAGTCAAAAATTAAGAAACTGGACCAGCCATTATGAGAAAAGTAAAAAACAACTGCTATCACCATTTTGATTTTAGTAATTGGTAAAATATGGTATGTAATTACCTTTAAAAGTTATTTATAAGCCGGGCAGTGATGGCGCACACCTTTAATCCCAGCCCTTGGGAGGCAGATGCAGGCGGATTTCTGAGTTCAAGGCCAGCCTGGTCTACAGAGTGAGTTCCAGGACAGCCAGGGCTATACAGAGAAACCCTGTCTCGAAAAACCAAAAAAAAAAAAAAAAAAAGTTATTTATATAGTTTTATACATGTACAAATCTATGAACTTGAGCAAAAGGCTTTCCAAGCATTCTAGATGCTGCTTCATTAAACCACACATAATTTAAAGTGATGCCTAGAATAATGTAGGACTAAGGAGATGTGTATTGAGTGAAATTTTTTTCAGATTTGAATACTAGGTTTTCCAAAATTGTCTTTCCCTCATTACCTTAGTTATTTTCTAAATGATATAATAAAGTACATTGAGAAAGTAAGTTTAAGGAAGGAACTGTTTATTGTGACTCACAGAAAAAAATATGGCAGCAGGCAGGAAATACATTTCAAAGAGAAGGGACTGCCTAGTTATACAGAAATCCACACACAGAGTGCAAAACATGAACAGAAATTCCTACTAGACTATAAAGCCTCAAGGACCACCCCCAAGTGAAGCACTTCCTCCAGCTAGGCTACTCCTATATCCATTCAAAACAGTATCACCAGCTATGGAAAAAATGTTCAAGCATGTGAGCCCATGAGCTCAGAGCTCACATTTAAATACAGCATCCCTGGAAAACTTCTGTAAGGCAAAGGACATAGTCAATAGGACAAATCAGCAACCTAGAGAATGGGGAAAAAAACTTCATTAACCCCACATCTGATAGAGGGCAAATATCCAAAATATGTAAAGAACTCAAGAAGCTAACCACCAGAAAACCAAACAACCCAATCAAAAAATGGGGTAAAGAACTAAACAGAGATTTCACAACAGAAGAATCTGGAAAGGCCAAGAAGCACTTTAAAAATGTTCAAAGTCCTTAGTAATCAGAGAAATGCAACTTAAATGACCCTGCGATTCTACCTTTAATCAATCAGAATGGCAAGGATCAAAAACTCAGGTGACAACACACGTTGGCAAGGATGTGGAGAAAGAGGAACACTCCTCCATTGTTGGTGGGATTGCCAACTGGTATAACCACTCTGAAAATCAATCTGGAGATTTCTCAGAAAATTAGAAATAGATCTACCTGAAGATCCAGCTATACCACTTTTGGATATATACCCAAAAGATGCCACAACATGCCACAGGGGCATGTGTTCCAGTATGTTCATAAAGACCTTGTTTGTGGTAGCCAGAAGCTGGAAACAACCCACATGTCCCCCAACAGAAGAATGGACACAGAAAATGTGGTTCATTTACATAATGGAATACTACTCAGTTATTAAGAATGGGGATATCCTGAGTTTTGCAGGCAAATGGATGGAACTAGAAAATATCATCCTGAGGCAACTCAGACCAAAAATGACATGCATGGTCCTTATCTCTAAGAAGTGGATATTAGAAAGAAAAAAAAAGGACAGAGTACCCATACCCAAGATACAGTCCACAGAACTCAAAACAGTCATCAAGCTGAAGGGCCCAAGTGAGAACATCTCAATCCCACTTGGGAAGGAGAAGAAAGTAACCACAGGAGAGGGAGGGGAAAGGGAGGGAGCAAAGTGGGTGGGAAGAGGGACAGGGAAGAGAAAAGGGGAACATGATCAGGTGTTGGGTGGGGGGAAAGGACTGAAGCCTTGAGCACCATCAGAAAGAATAGAAACAGGCAACATCAGGAGGTAGGAGGTGGGAGGGACCCTCCAGAATGTACCAGAGACCAGGAAAGTGAGAGACTCTCAGGACTCAAAGGGAGGGACCTTAGATGAAATACCCTACAGTGAGAAGAGGGAACTTATAGAGCCTACCTCCACCAGAAAGACAAAGCATCGAGTGAGGGATAGAGTTGCCATCCCACAGTCAAACACTCGGACCCATAATTATTCCTGTCTGAAAGAACTGCAGGGACCAAAATGGAGAAGTGACTGAGGAAAAGGAGGTCCAGAGATAGGCCCAAAGTGGGATCCAGCTCAAGGGGAGGTCCCAAGGCCTGACACTATTACTGAGGCTGTGGAGCACTCACAAAAAGGGACCTATCATACTATCCTCCAAAAGACCCAAAAACCTGCTGAAAGAGTCAGATATAGATATTTGTACGGAACCAATGGACAGAAGCTGCTGGCCCCTGTGGTTGAATTGGGGGAGGGGCCTGGAGGAAATTGAGGAGGAGAACAACCATGTAGGAAGATCATAAGTCTCAATTAACTTGGACCCCCAAGATCTCTCAGACACTGTATGGCCACCCAGGCAGCATGGACCAGCTGATATCAGGTCCCCAGCATACATACAGCAAAGAACTGCCAGGTCTGTGTTCATTCAGAGAATATGCACCTAATCCTCAAGACGCTGGAGGCCCCAGGGAGTGGAGAGGTTTGGTGGGGTGGGGGTGGGGGGGACATCCTCATAGAGATGAGCCTGGGTGTGGGGAGGAGTTATGGGATGTGGAACAGTCAGAGGGTGGACCAGGAGGGGGATAAAATCTGGGGTATAAAAAAAAAGATTAAATAAAATGAAAATTAAAAAATAAAAATAGCTCAATAATGTATATAATATTTATGTAATCTCTTTAATGAAACAATTTTAAACATGGTTTACTTTATAGTAGTTAAAATACTATGGAGCAAGTGTATGCATTTGCCCTCTAAGGTAAAAGAGAGAGGAAGCTCCTGAAGTAACACAGACTGGACATACAAATGAATTTTTACAAATTATATTTTCTAGAAAATCTACTCACTCCTCAGTAAATAAATATGACTATATTTACAGACAAAAACAAAGTATTTTTGTAACATTTTAAAATGTGTGACAAAAATGTGTGATAAATAATTAGAAGAATGTATGTTGTTAGAAAATTGCAAAATATTAACTTGTATATTTTCATGTATGTCATTAAAATGACAAAGCAAGAGGTTCTCTAATAAAAACAGAAACGGAAATCTTAATACAAATCTGAGGCAGTGATATGGAATAAAAGAAGTTTAAAGTCAGCAAATCTATTGTTGATGGGCTTCTCTAAGTCCTAGTAGGATGAACCAAGTTATTTAGTTAAGTTTGTTTCACAGTTTCTTTTCTATAAACCAGAGAAAATAATAGCCACACTTGTAGAAAAGCACAAATGAATGCACTTGATATCATTTGATAACCTCACAGGAAAACTGAAGATGTAGCTCAGGCTTGGAGTTTGTCTCACAGAGGCGAGGCCCTGGGTTCAATTTTCAGCACTGAGAAAAAAACGTTACGTAAGTTAAAAAACAAACAAGCAGACTTCGAAGCCTTTAAAAATGATACTTTCAACTCACAAGGTCAGGAATAAGGTTCCATGTGGGGTCCTGCACTGGAAGAGTGTTCTTTCACTCTTCACCTTACCAATCTGACCTACACTGATAACGTATCCAATTAAAAAAGTGACCTTTTGTTACTGATATCTGGACTTTCTCGCCACAACCTCAGAAGCCATCTTTCTTTCACGTTGAAATGTGTGATGAATTTAACATTTTAATCCTAAAATAGGTATAAAATATTCCAAAATCTTTTTAATGAAAGGAATATGTTGCTATACTATTGCCCCATGTAGAAGCTCCCCAATTATGGGATGTTTTTATGTACGAGGCAGTATGCTATGTATGTAATGGACATCATTTCAACATAGAACAAAGCTAGAACTCCCATACTGCAGGCAGAATATGCTACAATGAGCCAGGCTGTACCACAATGAGGCGATCGAAGAAGGTAGGTTCAGAAGTCTGAATTCAAATTAAGCCTTTAACTTCTCATTTAAGTAATTTTTTGTACCTGAACCCTTGTATATTTATTTTTATAAAATGGGGCAAGTGTGCTTTTCTACTTCATAATGTTGTTATGAAAGCTTAATTTCCTAATATGCAAAATCATATTCAGTTTCTGGCTGAATGGTAGATTGGGTTTTGTTTTGTTATATTTTGTTTTGTTTTAGTTTCTCATTCTGCTGGCAAAATTCCTGGGCAAACTACCTAACCATTTTAGAACTTGACCTACTAAGTAAAATGGGGATGATAATAACTCTTGCCATTCTACTCTTGTATTAAATCAGATAATATATCAACTGGAAGACATTACAGACATTTTAATTCATATTACCAGTTCATTTTCTTGCACTTTCAGTTTATTTTTCACTCAAATCTAAGTCATTTACCAGGACATGCTCTGGAAGGAAATTCTGGAATAAATTACAGTTCTAGGAGAACTGTGCATTTTTATCACTAAGCACAGTTATCTCCCTTGGGCTGTTTATGCTTTACATCAGCAGCTTCCCTGGAGACATCAGACTTGACAGCATGGTGCTATGTGGATTAGTGTCAGCAATCTTTAAGGTGCACTGGACTGCAAGACACCTGGGGCCCATCTTCTCATCCTCTGACTCACGAGACAGCATAGAACAGCATTCCCAGATGTTCAGCCATGCAATACCCATCAGGCCTGAAGAGATTACAAAAGGGATCGATATAAGGTCCTTTCTCATGGCAGTTAATAAGGAGCAAGGGAATAGGGAGGCATATCCTGTTGAAATAAGTGAGCATTATGGGAAAACCTGAAATAATTAAACTATTTTTAGCTGAGAGCTTCTAAACCCTGTGTTCCGTAATATGCCTTTGTTCTCTCTTTCCTTGTCTGTGTATACCTTAGATTTCTTAGGTTTAGAAACATTCAAGGAATCATGAAGTATCATTTCTTAAAGATGAGCTGCAAGTCTTTATTCCACACAATTAATTTAAGTACTCTGACCAAAGGTAATTTAAACTTCGTCTATATACTTGGTCCACACAAAATTCCTTAAACTTAGTCAGTGCAAACATTAGTTTTCAGACATAAGGATACTTGATTTCATAACACCTCATTTTACTCAAAAACACATTAAATGATACTTTTAGTCTTTGGTTCTCATTGCAATTAGATGCTACCAACAGTTGGGATTTATGCACCAAAGTATTGTGACTATTCAAAGGTGCCAGTTACTTTACATGGAATACTGCAACCATAAGTTGGGTGAGACTCAGTTGGCAATTGCTGTAAGAATTTTCAGTATGCAAGAATTTTCAAAGTTCTGGTTGCAGAGATCATCAATTTATCAAAATATAGGCACAAGATTAATGCATAGAGAAACTCTATTTAATTTCAAAACATTTTACTCAGTGTAAATTCCTTATATATCTTAACCTTGCCTTAGTGTAAGTGATTCACTGTCATTTACATGTTGCTCTGTGACCCCCCCCATTATCTTTACTTTAAGACCCCAAACACATCTTCTCCCAAATTTAAGTCATAAACTTCCATTCCACTATGAAATACACACACACACACACACACACACACACACACACACACACACACACTCACACACACACACACACTTTTATGTCTTCTTAGAGGTTTTCTTAAACCTCTGTTTTTCTAGATCCCAGACATGCTTATGGATTTGCTGAGGTTCCTAGTAAGATGTTGTGAATGAGAATTCTTTGAAAGAAGCTGTATCTGCAATGGCAGATGTAAGCTATGTGTAAAAACAGTGACTGGATGATTAGAACTTCAATGATATGGAAAGGATGGAATGTTGCAGAATGAGAGCCTAATTACAATTTATCTTGGGCTATTTTTAGCCCAGGAAAGATAATCTTTCCTCACCCACTTCTGGGTTGGACCAGAGACTTGATAACAAGCCTTGAAATGTATTAAGAAACTCTAGTTTCCACCAACCAAAAGGTCATGAATACTATCTGATAATATTGAGTATCTACAGATGAGCTTTCTCTGCCTGGATATACTTACTTTTCTAACAGGGTATTTGGAAAGTATCATGATCTATGATTTTGTTTTGTTCTGATGCTATAAAAACCTCATGAAACTACTTTTGGTTTTGAACATAGAATTTTGAGGTAGCCTGAATCTGTGTTACTTGGCCATGTTCATTCATGTCCAGCTCCACAATAAGCTATCATCTATTCTTCCCTTTGAGGTGGGAGCTACATTGGAAAACTCTAACCTGGACATTGTGTAATAGCCACCGTACTTCACACCCTCTCCTTCATTAGATGTAAGTATAAATTTTTCTAAACAGTCTTTATTTAGGTTCTGAATGTTTCAACCTTCTTTCCAGACCACAGACCAGAGGCAGGAGGAGAAGAAGGTTTATAGGAAAGGGGGTTTGTGGACCTGTTTAGAAGTAGTTCTTTGGGTTAATTCCTCTCTTCATTTTTAGGATGCCAGCAGTCTAGTCCTATAGAAAACACCAAATAAGATTGAGTGAGTATCATTGGCCTGATCCAACAAAAACACAGTAAGGTTCTGCTGAATCTGCATGAGTCGGGGAAAGAGGCCAAAATTTGTAGTAATGCCATGAGAAGCTCTTTGACATATTTTTCTCTACAAAGTGAAGATCAGCAAAGAGTTACACAGCTAGCAAAGATCAACGAAGCATTGCACTGCTTACCAATGCAAGAGCGACCTTTCACTGTCTATGGGGTTCTACTTATACTCTTTCCAAACATCACTTGCCCTCTTAAGCATCTGCTCCAGCAAAACATCACAGGCCTTCTCACATTCTACCTCAGCAACACATCCTCTCACAAGACAGGTTCCAGAAAAACAACTGAGTTTCCACAGAAACCCGATATTTCCTCTTCAATTGGGTATTTGTATTTAATACATTTTTGTGAATTCCTTTCTTTCTTTCTTTCTCTCTTTCTTTCTTTCTTTCTTTCTTTCTTTCTTTCTTTCTTCCTTTCTTTCCTTCTTTCTTCCTATCATTTTTTCTTGCTGCTGGTTATGTTGGGTTGATTTTTAACTGCAGTGTATTGTTTTTTAAAGTAAGATGATTGTGATGTCTATGTACAACTTCTTTCTATTTTTTAAAAATGTGATTATCTGTGAAAAGCTGGATTTATGTGTTTCTGGAAGCTGAACAAGGTATCCCCTCCTGCAGTTTTCAGGGTGATCCTTTTTCTGTTGGCTGTCTGTGGTAAGTGGCATGCAGTGCTTTTCCCTAGTGAGAAGGAAGTCAATAGGCTGTATTTTACTGTGACAGCTCAGCCATTTGACTTGAGTCTTATTACACTTGATAGTTACCTTCAGGAATGCCATTTCCAATTGTTTATTTTTCAAGCCCCCTGTCAGTTCAAACTACAGAAAGGAAAAGGAGAACCCTGAATTTACTAATGTGTATCCAGAACATGGAAAGTACTATATTAAATACAGGTTGAACACTGTGTATCAGTAATGAATTATACATATATTTATTGAGTGCCAATTAGGTAAAAAAAGCATCATGCCAAACAGTATGAGAATTCTTCAAAATATGAATATAAATTAATATACACTAATAGCACATGCATCAGCATTATCTATAGGGACTGAGAATCCCATATAAGAATTCTATGAAGTGTTTTTAGAAGGAAACAGTAAAGGATACCATCATTATAGAGCACTGGCAAGGTTTAATGATCATCAATCCTTTCAGGAAAACAATTCTGCTGCACTGGTAGAACATTTGTTGACTTTGTCATCAGGGCTACTCTGAATCCTATAAGTAAAGAGAAGAGTACTGAGTAATTACTTATTGCTGTGCTCAGACATCATGATCAAGAAAGTGTTTATTGTGGCCTTACAATTTCAAGGATAAGTCCCTGGCTATCATGGCAGGGAGAATGGCAATAGACAGACAGGCATAGTAATGGAGAAGCAGCTGAGAGCTCATATTTTGAAACAATAACCATAAGGCTGAGAGAGCTTACTAGAAATAGCATGGGCTTTTAAAATCCCAAATCTGACCCACAGTGATATATCTCCTCTAAAAAGGCCACACTTCATAATCCTTCCCATACAGTTCCCCAACTTTGGACCAACCACCCCAATATAGGTGCATATGGAGGATATTCTCGTGTAATCTACCGCACTCTATCCCCTGACACCAATCAGCCTATAACCATCATCTTTCAAAGTGAATTTTGTCCAATTTTAGGTGGCCCATAGTCATTCACAATCACAGTTTCAAAGACTCTTCTGAGACTAAAACCAAGCTCTTAATTGTATTTCCCGGTAAAGTATAAGAACAAATTATATACTTCCAACGTACAGTGGCAGAGAATATGCATACCATTCCAAAAGGAATGAACTGGGGCATTGGCAGGAAAAACTGAAGCAGAGCAAACTCCAGATCTTGTAGCCCTGTTACTGTATGTAAATAAACCCTTTCCTCCCCAACTTACTTTCTTGGTCATGGGTTTGTTGGTTCCAGCATAGTAGGATATTGCTGTGACATACCTGACCATGTTTGGGGTATGATTATGAAGAACTTTAGATCTTTGTGCTATAAAAGTCTTGAGACCTCAGTGGGATGTTCGTTAGGGGCTTGGAAGATAAAGCTGTTGAGAGCAGTAGAGAGGATGGAAGCCTGGCTGGTGAAGTTTCAGAGAAAATATTGAAAGCTCTATTAGGGTTATTTCCTTCTTTAACTTTCTATTTTGAATTGAGATTCTGTAATTCTGGTCAGCTGGAGTTGAAGAGTCAGCTATGATTAAAAAAAGACCAGCATCAATGAAGTGAAACCTTTACATTAGTGGAACAATTAATGCTGGGTAGATAGAGATAAGAAATTAGCAGTGATTAAGAACAGATCAGCATCCCTGAGGTGAAGTCTTCTGGGAATTGTTTCCTGAGAGCAGAGAGAAACTATTTTCCAGAAGCAGCCGTGGTTTTACCTCATGTTGGTAATGTGTATGCATCACCCAGGTAGGACTGGTTTTGAAGGCATGAAGGGATCACAGCTGAGGCTTGGCACTGTGAAAGGAAGGTCAGGGGAAACCATTGGTTAAGGTGCAGACTCAGTGGCAGTTGAAGGCCCGGACTGAAGGGGTAATGCAAACAACTTGAGGCTTGGTACCAGAAACCAAGAAGGGGCTTTTGGTGAAAGTGCAACCCAGTTGCAGCAAGGAGCTCCACCATTTTTGTAGATGCCAGTTCCATAGGATGGCCACCAAGAACAGTAGCCACAGTGAAGTGGAGCTACCTGGAGCCTAGATGACAATCTCAGTGTGCTGCAGAGAGCAGAGCTAGAGAATTGACTCACAATCCTTGGAAGAGCCCAGAGGATCATGAGTGTATCCGAGATAATGGACATTTGAGTTATTGGTACTGTTAGAGTTTGGTTTTGCTTGATTCAGATTGAGACTGTGCCCTGGTTCTTCTCTCCTGAAGAACGTATTTAACTCAATTTTGATTTGTAAAAGTGCCGGCAGATGAAAGACTGAACTTTTAAAAGAGATTTTATATTTTTTAACAGAAGTTGGCTATTTTTAAAGGGACTGAAATTTTAATGTTTGAATTTGTAAAAACTGTGGGACTTTTAAAGTTGTTTATGTTTTTAATGTGAGATCTTGGGCATGACTAAGAAAGGAAGGGTTTGTGACTAGATAGTGATGTGTTAGTATGTCAAGTTGACAAGGGGTTAGTTGTAGTGGTTGGCTTCTGTATGATGCCTTGACACAATCTAGAATGCTCAGTTGATAAAATTCATCCATGAGATCCAACTTTAAGATATTTTCTCATTTAGTGATCAATGAGGGAGGACTCAGCCTATTGAGGGTGGTGCCATGTGTGGGCTGAGAGACCTGGGTTCTGTAAGAAAGAAAGCAGGCTGAGTAAGTCATGTGAATCAAGCCAGTAACCAGCACTCCTCCATGGCCTCTGCATCACTACTGTCCTGATTGAGTTCCTCTCCTATCTTTCTTCAATGATGAACACTGGCTATATGGAAGAGTAAGCCAAATAAATCCTTTCCTTCCTAACTTACATTTTAGGACTTGGTGTTTCATCACAGCAATAGAAACCCTAATTAAGACAGACAGCAATTGCTTACATGAGTCTGTTCTAACATTTCTGACTGAAAAGTAATTCTTTCTTTTGGGATGGTTCCATTTCCTGAATGCAGCTCTCCTTCACAGGTATCTCACAGTTCTATCATCTTCAGCATCTTTGGGGTCTCTAATCTAATGCAAGCTTCACTTTTACAGCTTCATGCAGTGGGCTCTTGGGGACTCCATGCACTGATACCACTGCCACATGCCTAGCCTTAGTAGTTCTTCTCAATTACAGGAGAAGATCCCACAATCCCATTACTCCTGTATCCTCCATTACTCTAAAGCCAGAATCTCATGGGTGATACTACCAAGTTCAGTTGTCATGGCCCCCCTATTGGAATGAAACCTGGCCCCCATCTTGAATTTCATGTGCATAAATTTTCCTTTGCTGCTTTTTAAAAAGAAACAATTCCTTAGGCCCTTCCTTCCAACTTTTTACCACTTGGAAACTTGCATTAGTGAGGCCTTTCCCTTAGGGTACCACTGTTCCATTTCACTATCTCTTTCAGCACAAATCTTGGTTGCAGCATTAAATTTTCTGATGCTCTTTTTCTTTTCAAACTGTACATTTTGTGCTTCATTTTGCTCTATGTGGTGTCTTACTGAGGATGGTCATTATAGGCTCATATATTTGAATGTTTGGCACCCATTTGGTGTACTGTTTTGGATAGATTAGGATATGTAAAGGTATGTCACTGGGTGTGGGTTTTGAGGTTTCCAACTCAGATGCCAGGACCAATGTTGCTTCCTCTGACAATGAATCAGGGTATACATTTTCAGCTTCATGTAATATTCAAATGCCATGCCTATCTAGCTTCCATCACATTTCATGCCATGGTGATTATGGTCTACGCTCTAAAACTTTAAGCCAGCCATCAATTAAATGGTTTATTTTATAAACTGCCTTGATGTCTTAGTTATGTCTTTACTGCTGTGAACAGATACCATGACCAAGGTAAATCCTGTAAGGACAATATTTAATTGTGGCTGACTTATAGGTTCACAGGTTCAGTCCTTTATCATCAAGTTGGGAGCATGACAGTATCCAGGCAGGCATGGTGCAGGAAGAGCTGAGAGTTTTACATCCTTATGTGACTGCTGCTAGGAGAAGACTGGCTTCCAGGAAGCTAGGAGGAGTATCTTAAAGCCCATGCCCATAATGACACACTTCCTCCACCAAGGCCACACCTACTCCAACAAGGCAACACCTCTTAGTGTCTCTGCCTGAGCTAAGCCTATTCAATCCACCACACTTGGTCATGTTCTCTCTTCACAGTGATAAAACATTAATCAAGACACTTCACTTGTTCTTTCTTATTTTTCTTATACTTATAATTGCTTTTGACAGGTAGAACTTTCAGGTAGGATAAGCTATATGTAATAGCAATGCATAGGTGTGCATTTCCAAATACAGCATAGCCTCTTTTGATTCTGTACATCTAGAAGAAGGTGAAAGAGAATTTCTGCTCATCCTAATTGACATGGAATGAGGCCAATGATGCCATATATGCCAGGACAGGGAAGCAGGAGTGGGTGGGTTAGTGAGCAGGGATGGGGAGATAGAATAGGAAGGTTTTCAGAGGTGATAAAATTTGCAATGTAAATGAAGAAAACATCTAATAAAAAATAAAATAAAATACTTCAAAATATGAAAAAAAAAGAATTACATATGAGATCATGTGTCATGGTGATCACACAAGCCTGGATTAGGCAGAAGAGACATCAGAGAAAGGGTTCTTTCATTCACCTGATAGTGAGGAAAGTGAAGATTTTGAAGGTGAAGGTACAGGTCAAGATGTAAAACTACATCACTAAATCCCATTATGTGCCATGAAGGAAAAGAAAATATCCAAAAGGAAACCAAAGGAGCCACATTCAGGGGAAGCATAGTATCAAAAGACTGAATCGTGAAGCTTCTTCAAAGGTAACCATGTTACCCACTGATAAGACAAGAAAAGTATATGAACTCATATACCACTCCCTGAATCCTGGAGATACTCCTGGTTGGCTTGGAACTAATTTGTAACCAACCTATTTCTAATAGCTATATCTACCTAGTTGCCACAGAGAGCATCTTTTAAATGCTACTTAATTTTGAAAGGAATCAAAAAAGAGACAATGATATAGTAAATGAAAATTGAAATAATTTAAAACTAAAAAAAGTGAAAACTTTAAATGAAAATGGAACCGGAACCAATCAAAAAGTAAATGATTGATTCAAATAAGTCTTCAGAGAACTAATACCATAAGGTATATAATTCTTCACCCAAAACTCTATTAACTTAAAAATAAATTAGGACAATCATGGATTTTAAGCAAGATTTCAAAACATAAATAAAATAACTTAGGAATGATACTATATTAGGAATGATACTATATATTAGACAGAAATAAAAGATAAAATATCACTGGTCCATTTGTACAGAACCAGTGGGAGAAATATCCAGTCTGGTTTACATTCCTGAGAGATATTTATTGACAAGGTTGAAAAGACCCCCAAATATTACAAGATATTCTCATGACCTTGGTTATCCTCCGCAACGTTATGATGAACTCCCCTATACTGCTCAGGACCTGAGCCATAGAACATAAAAAAATCATTCTTATACTGACCGTTAATTGTTATTCTTACTGGCAAGCTTTAATAATGTGGGAAGGAGTTGAGAATGCTACCATAAGAGAAGATCAATCATCAATCGTACTGATCTATGAACACTGTGAACTGTAATCCTAACTGACAATGCATGTGGCATGGCACAAATGTCAAGGTAGTAACCATCCACTTTCTAATTGAATTTAATATCTTCTCTATGAAATCAAACACATAATTATCATAATTAATGGGCCAAAAACATATAGCTAGATGGTTCATAGACCTTAGGGGAAAACCTACTTATTCCACTAAATAGGTATAGTACTGAGCCATGTCCCAATATTTATTTTTATACCCACAGACTAATGCATCTTTAAATCTTCATTAGAGAGGTTTTTATTTTTAGTGGACAGTGATGAATATAGACACCCACAATTGACCAAAGTGCAGAGAATAAGAAAATGCTAAAGAAATGCTAAGAAATGTTAAAGAAATGCTAAGAAAACCCTAAATAGAACATATATACCACATTCCTTCTCCAAATTCGTTGAGATCTTGGGGAAAAAAAGAGTATAAAGCCTATTAGAACCAGAGTGGGAGGATGACTACAAGGTGACATGTCTGCTGGATGCAGCATATATAAACTAATAGTGGTTGTGACAGCATCAAAAAGATCTGAGCCTATCCAAGCCAGAGTAAATCCCAGCATAGAAAGGGAAGTTGTGTACACAATCTCACTTTTAGCTGAAAAAAAAAATACTGGCAATTGTTAGCTATAGGAAGGAGAGACAGTTTTCTTTAAGAGGGTAGCTCCTTATAACTCAACCATGGTCTAGTTGAAGGCCATACAATTAGAAATATTTGGCCAGCAAAATTGGCCTTGATAAGAAAAAAGGGGAAGCATAAAATGTTAGATGAGTAGGAATTGAAGGAAATATAGGTACGTCTTAGAAAATTTGAGAGAATGAATATGATCAAAACACACTATACAACATTTTCAAAAATCTCTCTATATACACATACATGCATACACATATATATATACATATATATGTGCATGTATACATAAGTGTGTATACATATATGTATAAGTATTTGTACATACATATATATATATATATATATATATATATATATATATATATGGTTTCTAAAAGCAATAAGAGAAAAATGAAGCCATCACATGTACAAGGACTCATGGAGGAATATGATGAAAATAAACATATCTTTATATTAATTAAGGAAGATTTAAAAAATGAAAATGATTAGTAGAAAATTGAAGAGTATATAGTCAGTGGATATGTTTGGAGAATGAAGAAAAGAGTTAAAGAGAAGGCTCACTTTGGCAACAGCAGAATCATCATCATGACATCCTTGAGCCTATTGTTCTCTTGCAGCCATTTCAGGCACCTATGTCACAGTAGAGAACTTCATTATGTTAAACTTCCCTGCTATTCCTCTTCAGTATTGATAATGTTACAGTTCACCACCTGGGACATGGCCCAGCCCAATAGATTAGGAAATAATGAAGATTACCTCAACATTCTCATTAACAACAGAGAATAGCAGAATAGTTGCTGCAGGATGACATGCATAGGCTATATTTTTGTAAGAGAATAGAAACATACCTTTCTATAGCTATGAGTTGACACTGTCTAGACTTGTCAACTTATCACACACAGACCCTCATGTGAAGGAGCTCCTACACAGTATGCTGAGGAAATTGTTTAAACAGATGAAAGTTCAAGTGAGTAAGGAAAGTATTATCTGTAGCGTCTTCTGAACCTCAACCATGGAAGTCAAAAATCTGTCTTTCATCTTTTTTTTTTAATCCTAGATATGGAGGCTCACTATATCTACAATTGTAGAAATTTGGGTTGGGGTCTTTTATAAGAATTTTCTTTTCACATTTTTAATTGAAAATTTTTCCTCTGTTCCCCTTAGATCCAATTCCTCTCTTTCCTCTGCTTCTCTGCAGCAGAACATCCAAGGCTCTTCCTGCTCAGCTCTTTCCATTTTCTGTGAATCACAGATTTTGCACTTCTAGCTCTTTTCCCACACTCACGTGTACCTTTGTTGCAGACCCAATACAGACATTTGCTGCCCTAGCTAATTCAAGGGCTGCTCCTGCCACAGAAACAAGGTGGCTGACTGAGGGTGCATGCCTCTCCTTCTTCTGTTCTATAGCCAATCCCTCCAGTCTCATCCCTATCTCTATAGCAGAAAATTTGCCATGGTCTTTCCTATAAGACCCAACCACATGGATCATAGGGATCTTCTTCTCCTACCTTCCTCCAGCTCATCCCATTAACCTAGTCTCCAACATCAGCAGACATACCCTGATGACACATTAGCTGAACAGTCTAGGGAAATAGGTCCACAGAACATTTTCTACAAGAATGCACACAACTGCTACACTTTCATAAAAGCCAGGGAAGAAGCAGAGACCAAGGAACAAAACACTTCAAAAAGATATCATCGCTCAGATCTATAATTATCCCAATCTCAGGTGCATAGATATCATGTAAAAAGAAAATCCACAACAGCCAGAACAATATGTCTCCACTGAAGCCCAGCTACCCTATCACATCAGACATGGAATATTTCAGCATAGCTGCAGTCCAAGGGGAGAAAACACTAAAACAATTCTGTATACAGATAATAGGGATACTTAGAAAGAAAAATGAATAAATCTCTTTTTAAAATATAGGAAAACAGTGTGAGAAAGTGAATAACTATCTTAAACATACTTAGGAAAACAAACAAACGACAAAAGCAAGCAAGCAAACAAACAAATAAAAACAGTGCAAAGAAATAAATTAAATTATTTAAGACTGGAATGTGGAATTAGAATTGATGATGAAACTAAGATAATGATGGGTATAACAATTTTGGGAATTTAAATGGGAACTGCAGAAGCAAGTTTCATCAACAGAATATAAGGCATAGAAGGAAGGGGCTGGGGAGATGACTCAGCTGTTAAGAGCACTGATTACTCTTCTGAAGGTCCTGAGTTCAAATCCCAGCAACCACACACTATCATCCATAATGAGATCAGATGCCCTCTTCTGGTGTGTCTAAAGACAGCTACAGTGTACTTACATATAATAAATAAATAAATAAATAAATAAATAAATAAACATTTAAGTGAGAGAGAGAGAGAGTAAGAGAGGGAGAGAGAGAAGGAAGGATCTCTGCGATTGAAAATATGATAAAAAGAAATGGATATATAGGTCAGGAAAAATGTTATATCTAAAAATTTCATGATACAATACATGCCAGAAATCTAAGAGATTATGAAAGAACTAAACCTAAGAATAATAGTAATAGACAAAAGAGAAGAATACCAGATCAAAGGCCCTGGAAATATTTTTAATAAAACCATAGAAGAAAAGTTTCCTAGCTTAAAGAAGTAGATACATATAAAGGTACACGATACATACAGAACATCAAATAGATGGGACCAAAAAGAAGACCCCTTGCCAAATAATAATTAAAACAGTGTACAGAGCAAAGAAAGATTATTAAAACAAGAAAAGGAAAAAGAGCAAATACAACATGAAGGCAGACCTATTAGAATTACACCTGAGTTCTTAATGGAGACTCTTAATCTAAACTTTTTTTAATTAGATGTTTTCTTTATTTACAATATCTCATTTCCAAGGTTCCCCTCTAAAAATAAAAATAAAATAAAAAAACCAAAAACTAAAACAATCCCCTGTTCCCTCCCCCCTCCCCCTTCACACCACTTCACCCCCTCGTGCTTACTGGCCCTGGCATTCCCCCACACTGGGGCATAGAACCTTCACAGGGCCAAGGGCCTCTCATCCCATTGATGACCGACTTGGTCATCCTCTGCTATGCATATGCTGCTGGAGCCATTAGTCCCATCATGTGTTCTCTGGTTGGTGTTTTAGTCCCTGGGAGCTCTGAGAGTACTAGTTAGTTCATATTGTTGTTTGTCCTAAGGGGATGCAAACCCTTCAGCTCCTTGGGTCCTTTCTCTAGCTCCTTCATTGGGGACCCTGTACTCAGTCCAATGGATGACTATGAGCCTCTACTTCTGTATTAGTCAGGTACTGTCATAGCCTCTCAGGAGACAGCTATATCAGTCTCCTGTCATCTAGCGCTTGCTGGCATCCACAATAGTGTCTAAATTTGATGATTGAATATGGGAAGGATTCCCAGGTGAAGAAGTCTCTGAATTGTCCTTCCTTTAGTCTCTGCTCCATAGTCAGTATCTACAATTCCTTCCATGGGTATTTTATTCCCCCCCCTTTTTAAAAAAGATTTATTTATTTTATGTGTATGAGTACACTGTAGCTGTACAGATGACCGTGAGCCATCATGTTATTGCTGGGAATTGAACTCAGGACAGCCCCGCTCAATCTGGTGTAATATACTATAGCTGTCTTCAGTCGCACCAGAAGAGGGCATCAGATCTCATTACAGGTGGTTGTGAGCCACCATGTGGTTGCTGGGATCCGAACTCAGAACCTCCGGAAGAGCAGTCAGTGCTCTTACCCGCTGAGCATTCTCACCAGCCCTTGTTTCCCCTTTTAAGAAGGAACAAAGTATCCCTTTTAAGAAGGAACAAAGTATCCACACTTTGGTCTTCCTTCTTCTTGAGTTTCTTGTGTTTTTTGGTTTGTATGTTTTAGATATTAACACTGCAGATAAGTAATGGGTAAAGGTATTTTTGATTCTGTAGGCTGCCAGTTTATGTGGGTGACAGTGTCCTGTGTCATACAAAAACATTGCAGTTTCATGAGCAATTTATCAATTGCTGGTCTTAGTGCTTGTGCTAATTGTGTTCTGTTCAGAATGGTTTCTCCTGTGCCAATGTATTTAAAGCTATTTGACATTTTCTCTTCTCTCAGATTCAATGTACCTGGCCTAGTGTTGAGGCCCTTGATTTCTTTGGGTCTGTTGATTATAACCATTTAGGTCTGGTTTATCTCACTCAGGATGATATTTTCTATTTTCATCCATTTGCCTATGAAATTCATGTTGTCCTTGTTTTTAATGGCTGAGTACTATTCTATTGTACAAATGAACAACATTTTCTTTATCCATCCTTCAGTTGAGGGACATCTGGATTGTTTCCAGTTTCTGTCTACTATGAATAAAGCTGCCATGAATATGTCCTTGTGGAATGGTGGAGCAATTTTGGTTACATGCCCAGGAGTGTTGTAGCTGGGTCTTAAGGTCAAACTCTTCTCAATCTTTGAGAAACTGATAGATTGATTTCCAGAGTGGTTGTACATGTTTCTACTGCCACCAGCAGCTGGAGGAGTGTTCCCCTTGCTCTGCAACCTCTATATCACGTACTTCCCTTTTTAATTTTATTTATTCTAATGCATGTAAGGTAGAATCTCAGAGTCATTATGATTTGCATTTTTCTGATGACTAATGATGTTAAACATTTCCTTTTTTTATATATAGCATATTCTTTTTTGTGGCTTATTTTTAATACCCAGAAGCTGGAATCAACCCAGATATCCCTTAATAGAGTAAAGGATACAGAAAATATGGTACATTTGCATAATGGAGCACTACTCAGCTATTAAAAACTATGACTTCATGAAATTTGCAGGCACATGGATGGAAACAAAAAGTATCATCATGAGTGAGGTAAACCACACACATACACACACACACACACACACACACACACACACACACAGAGAGAGAGAGAGAGAGAGAGAGAGAGAGAGAGAGAGAGAGAGAGAGAGAGAGAATCCCCACATGGTATGTACTAACTGATAAGTAAATATTAGCCCCAAATCTCACAATGCCCATGATATAACCCACAATCCATATAGAGCTTAGGAAGAAGGAAGGTACTTTTCATCCATTCTCTGTTGAGAATTCTTTGTTTGGCTGTGTGCCACATTTTTTAATTGGGTTATTTGATTGTTTTTTTCTAACTTCTTGGATTCTTTATATATTTTGGATATTAGTCTTCTGTCAAATGTAGGGTTAGTGAGGAATTTTTCCCCATCTGTAGGCTGTTGTTTTGTTCTAGTAACAGTGACTTTACTTTTGACTTACAGAAGCATTTTAGTTTCATAAGGCACCAATTAGTAATCCTTGACCTGAGTGCCTGAGCATTGGTGTTCTATTCAGGAAGTTGTATCCTACAGTGATGAGTTCAAAGCTATTTCCCATTTTCTGTTCTATTAGACTTAGTGTATCTCGTTTTACTTTGAGGTCTTTGATCCTCTTGTACTTGAGTCTTGTGCATGGTGAATAATAAGGATCTATTTGCATTCTTCTGCATGCATCCAATTAGACTAGCACTATTTGATAATAATATTCTTCCTTTTACATTGTATGGTTTAAACTTCTTTGTCAAAAATCACGTGTGCATAGGTATGTGAGTTTATTTCTGGGTCTTCAGTTATATTCCATTCATCCACTTGTCTGTTTCTATACTAATACTATGCAGTTTTTATCACTCTTGCATTGTAGTACAGGAGTACTGATACCTCCAGAAGTTGTTTTATTTTTCCATGATTGTTTTAGGTATTCTGGATTTTTTGTTTGTTTGTTTGTTTGTCCATGTAAAGTTGAGAATTATTCTTTCAAGATCTGTAAAGAATTGTGTTGGAATTTTGATGGATATTGCATTGAATCTGTAGATTGCTTTTGTTATGATGGGCATTTTTGCAGATGATATGATACATAAGTGACCCCAAAATTCTATTAGAGAATTCTTACAGCAGATAAAGACGTCAGCAAAGTGGCTGGATATAAGCTTAACTCCAAGATATCAATAGTCTTCCTCTATACAAATAATAAACAGGCCAAGAAAGAAGTTAGGGACACAATACTCTTCACAATAGACACAAATAATATAAAATATCTTGGTGGAACTCAAACTGAGTAAGTGAAAGACCATAGGACAAGAGCTTCAAGTCACTGAAAAAAGAAATTGAGGAAGATATCAGAAGATGCAAAGATCTCCCATGCTCATGGATTGGAAGGTACTAATTTTGTGTGTTAATTTCTTTTAAGGATTAAAAAAAAAGCATCTAGAGAATAAGCTATAATAGCCTGTATAAAAGAAACATACAAAGTCAGTAAAACAGTTACAAATGAGAGATCAAGAATGTGTATACACATTGAATTTCAGAAAGAAAATAAACAATTAAAGTCTCAGTAGGCTAGTTTCCCCCAATGCCTGACTATAGAAAAGTTGCAGGTAGATGCTTATTTTTCAGGAAAAGAAGTTTATGGAACTCAGCACCATGCTTAGAAAATCCAACATCAACAATCTGGCAAGTGTTCAGAAAAACACAGGTACAACTTTGTTTTCCAACTTTAAAGATTTTTTGTAAGAGAAATCCTTTCTTGAGACCACCCAGGAGTGACACTTGCATAAAATGGACGTGCACACACCACAAGCCACAAAGGCAGAGTATAATATAGCTGATGAACAACACATGGGAAGATGATGGCAGAATAAGAAACTGCCAGCATTTCAGGAGAAAATTTTTTGGATGACTCATGAAATCTAGCATACCTGATTTGTTGGTTCAAGATAAAAAGCTCAGATTTGGGAGGTATTTTCACCAACCATACTATGGAACAAATGAATATGAAATAGTTACCTATGGATTATTATATTTCTGAAGGAAATAAATATGTAAAATTATTTTATATAATTTATATTACAAAAACAAATTCAAAATTAAATATTATTATGACACTCTAAGGATCTTTGATTTTACTTGTTATACAAAGATTATTAATTCTTTTGAGATCTATATATTGCAAACTACTCTAATTAAAAGTACACGTACATATTTTAAACTATTTGAAAGGAACATATTTATACCACAACAGAAGTTTGTATATCATTTAAAAATATAAAATGATTTTCTTTGATCTGGTTTTAATTACTAGCTTACAGAACTTATTAATGTATTTGTAAATTTAGCATTTTAATTTATTGTATATTGAATTACTTACAATACCAAACAAGTTACTTTTTGAACATTACAATAATCAGTAGAAGGAAGGCATGATACTTTGCTCATAGGGTTATAATTAAGCAATAAAATGATTATGCTCTGAATGGATATGATTTAAACAAGCATTTTTGAAACATAATGTATCAGCTTATGCAAAAAATATATGGCTTTTACTTGAGAAAACTAATAAGAACCATTTAAAACAAAAACTACCAAACTTCAGTGTATTTATAGAGAAGGAAAATTATTTTCATATTCAAGCACAAAGATTTAATCCTTCACATTAGAGAATAAATTAGTCAAACCATTAAATATGCTGTAACATAATTCTGTTTAAAAAATAAAATCTTTCCATAAAACAATATCTTAGAAAATTATAAGTATCATATATCAAATACAGGACCTTATTTATGCTAGAGAAGGGTTCTTCCACTAAGCATTCACTATTCATGGTTGTAGCCTATGGTTATGGAGTACAAAAATTGAGACAAAATTTTAATTACATACTTACAGTTATTGAAAATGCTTTTAACAATGGTTTTCAATAGAAATTAGATTTTCAAAATGCAAATAAAGAAAATTGTCAGACTCTTTCCCCTACTAGGATCTAAAAATAGAAATAGAAACAAAAATCAGAAAGGGAGACAACCCTAGAGATAGAAACCTACAAAAGAGATCAGGAGGTATAGATGCAAGCATTACTGACAGAATACAGTAAATAAAAGAGAGAAAATGCAAATGCAAAATCTCCTAACCCAAAATATCCAGGAAATCCAGGACACAAGAAGAAGACCAAACCTAAAAGGGCCAGTAAATATCTTCAACAAAATTATAGAAGAAAATTTCCCTAACCTAAAGAAAGAGAGACCCATGAACATACAAGAAGTCTACAGAACTCCAAATAGAATAGACCAGGAAAGGAATTCCTCCCTTCACATAATAATCAGAACACCAAATGCACTAAACAAAGAAAGAATATTAAAAACAGTAAGAGGAAAATGTCAAGTAACATATAAATGCAGACCTATCAGAATTATAACAGACTCTCACCAGAGACTATAAACCTAGAATATCCTGGGGAGATCTCATACAGACCCTAAGAGAAACGAATGCCAACCCAGACTACTATATCCAGCAAAACTCTAAATTACCATGGATAAAGAATCCAGGATACTCCATGACAGAAACAAATTTACACAATATCTTTCCACAAACCCAGCCCTACCCAGGATAATAGTTGGAAAAATCTAACACAAGGAGGGAGACTATACCCTAGAAGAAGCAAGAAAGAAATCTTTCAACAAACCCAATATAAGATAACCACACAAACAGAAAAATAACACCAATAATAACAGGGAACAATAATCACCATTCCTTAATATCTCTTAACATCAATGGACTCACTTCTCCAATAAAAAAACATAGACTAACAGACTGGATACTTAAAAAAGACCCAGCATTTTGCTGCATACAGGAAATACACCTCAGTGTCAAAGACAAATACTACCTCAGAGTAAAGGGCTGGAAAACAATTTTCTGATTAAATGGTCCCAAGAAACAAGCAGGAGTAGCCATTCTAATATTGGATAAAACCTACTTTCAACCAAAAGTCATCAAAAAGATAAGGAAGGACACTTCATACTCATCAAAGGAAAAATCTACCAAGAAGAATTCTCAGTTATAAACATCTATGCTTCAATTGCAAGGGCATATAGAATTCTCAACTGAGGAATATCAAATGCCCGACAAACACCTAAAGAAATGTTCCACATCCTTAGTAATCAGGGAAATGCAATCAAAACAACCCTGAGATTCCACTTCACACCGGTCAGAATGGCTAAAATCAAAAACTCAGGTGACAGCAGATGCTGGTGAGGATCTGGAGAAAGAGAAACACTCTTCCATTGCTGGTGGGATTGCAAGCTGGTACAAATACTCTGGAAATCAGTCTGGCAGTTTCTCAGAAAATTGGACATAGTATTACCTGATGACCCAGCAATACCACTCCTGGGTATATACCCAGAAGATGCTCCAACATATAATAAGAGCACATGCTCAACTACATTCATAGGAGCCTTATTTATAATACCCAGAAGCTGGAAAGAACCTAGATGTCCTTCAACAGAGGAATTGATACAGAAAATATGGTACATTTACACAATGGAGTACTACTCATCTACTAAAAAAGATAACTTCATGAAATTCTTAGGCAAATGGTTGGAACTAGAAAATATCATCCTGAGTGAGGTAACCTCAATCACAAAAGAACACATCTGATATGCACTCACGGATTAGTGAATATTAGCCCAGAAGCTTGGAATACCCAATTCACAGACCACATGAAGCCCATGAAGAAGGACGACCAAAGCATGGATACTTCAGTCCTTCTTTGAAGGGAATAAAACACCCATGAGAGGAGTTACAGAGACAGTATGTAGCAGAGACTGAAGGAAAGGCCATCCATAGACTGCCCTACCTGAGGATCCATCCCATATACAGTCATTAAACCAAGACACTATTGTGGATGTTAACAAGTGCTTGCTGACAGCAACCTGAAATAGGATACTGTCTCCTGAGGGGATCTACCAGTGCCTGACAAATGCAGAGATGGATGATCTCAGCCAACCCTTGGACTGAGCACAGGGTCCCCAGTGGAGAAACTAGAGAAAGGACCCAAGGAATTGAAGGGGTTTGTAGCTCCATAGGAGGAGCAACAATCTGAACCAACCTTTTCCCGCAGAGTGTTCAGGGACTAAAAAGTTAATGAAAGAGTATACATGGCTCTAGCCACGCATGTAGAAGAGGATGGCCTTGTCTGTAATCAATGGGAGGAGAAGCCCTTGGTCCTGTGAAGGCTCTATGCCCCAGTGTAGGGGAATGCCAGGGCCAGGAAGTGGGAGTGGGTGGGTGAGTGAGCAGGAGGAGGGGGCAGGAAATAGGGGATTTTTGGAGGGGAAACCAGGAAAGGGGATAACATTTGAAATGTAGATAAAGGAAATATCTAATTAAAAAGTAGGAAAAATAAAAAAAGAAAAAAAAAAAAAAAGAAACACACCTCAGTGTCAAAGAAAGACATTACCTCAGAATAAAGGGCTGGAAAACAATTTTCCAAGCAAATGGTCCCAAGAAACAAGCTGGAGTAGCCATTCTAATATTGAAAAACATTACTTTCTACCAAAGGCAATTCAAAAGAATAAGGAAGGATACTTCATACACATCAAAGAAAAAAAAATCTACCAAGTTGAACTCTCAATTCTGAACATCTATGGTCCAAATGAGTTCCCATATTCATAAAAGAAACTACTAAAACTCAGAGCACACATTGCACCTCACACAATACTAAACAGAGACACATTGAAATTAACAGAAATTATGGACCAAATGGATTTAAGAGGTATCTATAGAACATTTCATCCTAAAACAATAGCAAATACCTTCTTCTTAGCACCTCATGTTACCTTTTACATAACTGATCATATAACCAGTCACAAAACAGGCTTCAACAGATGCAAGAAGCTTGAAATAATCCCATGCATCCTGTCAGATCACCAAAGACTAAGGCTCTTCTTCAGTAGCAAGAAAAACAACAGAAAGCCCACATGCACGTGAAAGCTGAACAATGCTCTACTCAAAGATAACTTGGTCAATGAAGAAATAAAGAAATTAAAGACTTTTTAAGATTTAATGAAGCCGGGGTGGTGCATACCTTTAATCCTAGCACTTGGGAGGCAGAGGCAGGAGGATTTCTGAGTTCAAGGCCAGCCTGGTCTACAGAGTGAGTTCCAGGACAGCCAGGGCTATATAGAAAAACCCTGTCTCGAAAAACCAAAAAAAAAAAAAAAAAAAAAAAAAAAAAGAAAAGGAAAGAAAAATGAAGGCACAGTATACCAAATTTATGGGACACAATGAAAGCAGTGCTCAGCTGTGAGTTCCTCCAAAGTGCAACTGGAGAGAGCATACACTTCCAGGTTAACAGCATACCTGAAAGCTCTAGAGCAAAAGGAAGCAAATACATGCAATAGGAGTAGGTGGCAGGAAATAATCAAACTCAAGGATAAAACTAACCAAGTAGAAACAAAAAGAAATGTACAAAGAATCAACCAAACCAGAAGTTGGTTCTTTGAGAAAATCAATAAAATAGATAAACTCTTATCCAAACTAACTAGAGGGCACAGAGACAGTATCCTAATTAACAAAAATCAGAAATGAAAAGGGAGCTATAACAACAGAAACTGAGAAAATTCAAAAACTCATCACATCCTACTACAAAAGCCTATATTCAACAAAACTTGAAAATCTGAATGAAATGGACAATTTTCTAGAAAGATACCAAACACCAATGTTAAACAGGATCAGATAAACCATTTACACAGTCCCATAACCCCTAAAGAAAAAAAAAAGCCCAGGACCAGATGGTTTTAGTGAAGAATTCTATAAGACCTTCAAAGAAGACCTAATACCAACACTCTTCGAACTATTTCACAAAATAGAAACAAATGGAAGACTACTCAATTCATCTATGAAGCCACAGTTATGCTGAATATTCTCCCTTGGAGATGGAATGGTTTCTGTCTAATCAGGAACTTTTCACAATTTTCTTTCATAAAGGAATTCATAAGAGTTTTTTTCTACTTTTATCATGTTTAATGTTCCAAATAGATTTTAAAAACTTAAAAAAAATAAAGTATGTTTTAGAGCAAAATAAGAAGCCTCATTTCCAGGAACCTCATATATGTTTAAATATCTGATATAATAATCCATAAAAGACTACAAGATGCCATGGAAGTATATGAAATAAAGTATATTTGATGTCTTTCAGTGCTATCACTTTATCACTTTGATAAACATTTCAGTTCTTAATAGATTAACTTTTACATCTAATACAAATCTAATGAAACTATCAGCAAAATTTGATCAGAATTCTCAAAGTGAATCCAAAGCTCTGCTGGAAAAGAAAGATAACTATATCCAAGAAAGTCAAGAGCATATTAGGAAGAAGTCTTCAAGTGTCCATACATGACAGGCATCCCATAACTGAAAGAGTATTGTATGCACACACGAACAAATCGCCAGACATTGGAACAGAGTATAAATTTCAGGGAGGAGTATAAATACATGTGGCATTTTCTTTTATTTTAGAAAAGAAAAGAAGTTTAGTGGATAAACTGCAAAGAGAGTAGCCTGCGTGGCAGGAACAGGAATCAATAGACCTAGGAGATTTAAATAGGAAAGGATAAACAGGTCATTCAATAATGTTTGGAGAACTAATTCACCTCTGAGGGGAAAAGAAAGTCTGCTTCTATTCTAGACACATGATAACAGGGAAAATTTCAAATGTATTTGGGTTCCAAGTGATTTGTAAACAGTCAAATATGAGACATACACACCCAAGAAGAAAGGCCTTTTCAATTCACATAACACCCAGAAGCTAACTTGTGAAAGACCATGTATATAAAAAATAGATGTGGCATGGATGGGATGTAGCTCAGTGGGAGACCTCTTGTCTAGCATGAGTAAGGTCCTATAAATGCCAAAATAAATAAACTCAGAAAAAATAAGGCCAACAAAATCAAAAGATAAATATCAAATTGAGAGAAAACTATATGAACTTGTGTAACACATAAAAAAAGTTCATCTAGTGGCAGGACAGAAGAACTGGAAGGGAAAACAGGGTAAGGATACATAAAATTCACTAAAACGTGCATATGAACCACACACACAAAATACAGTAAGTCATTAACCACAGAAAGATTTAATCTAAATAATTCTGTGTTTAGAAAGCAAATATTCCTGGACTTGTTGCTTAGAATAAACATTGGTTGATACAACTTCTGTGACTAATAGTTTGGTAAGGTTCACATGTATATAAATTTTATACCATAGTGTACGTGTTGGTGAGATGATATATGTAGTAATTTGGTGAGTACTAAGTAAAACAGTAAAACCATAGAGGGATACTCAATACACTTCGGTATCTACCATTGTGGGGTCAGTTTATTGTAGGAAAACACATCCTCACATTGGAACTGGGAAGAGTGATACAAAAGATGATCTTTCAATGGTAATTAATGTACAATGGCTTTTAAAATTACAAAAGTCTACACATGTTGATCTGAAACATCACTGAAAAGATACACAAGACACTGACAATCCTTTCTTATGGTAAAGAGGAATGGAGAGCAGGTGTACAAATGTGTGAAGGGATCTGCAGATTATGAACTCCTTAATACATTTGAATGATGTACATATATTAATAGAAAAAGTTGCATGGCTCTATGGTCCATAGCACCAAACTAAATACAGTCAACAAGTTTATCAAAAGAGATGAATAGGAAAGAAAGTCAAGGTAAAAATTAGCCTTCAATCTCCTTTTCTTCTTTCTCAGTAAACATAGTCCTCCTTTAGTGACAGCCTCACATTCATCTATCAGTTTCTGGAGTTGTCTTCAAACCCTCATATTTTATTTATCTCAAAAGGTGTCTCTATCCTTCCAATAATTTCTAGTCACAATTATATTGGCCCATTGCAATTCTTATAGTTTTAAGACATTTAAGTTTAAGTTCTGTAAAAGCCACTAAATTTTAGAACAATATCAGAGAAAAAGGTTGCTGACAAAAACCTTTGAAATCATATATTTGAGTCAATTATCAGAAGACAGATATCTTACAAAAAGTATCTTAAATAAACAGATTAAAGAATCTTCTCATTTACTTGGTAATTTTAATGTGTGTTAAAATATATTTTTCAGCATATTAAGGTTTATTTAGCATAATAACAATTTGTTAGTGGATTAGTGGGTCCAGTGACTCCTTTGCACATTTTCCATAAAATTAAGTGTATTTATGAATTTTTTTACATGGGAATGGTATTTATATGATTTCCCACTCCCTCTGTATCCTCTAACACCTCTCATACTGCCCTCATACATACATATATATGCTCTCATACAGCATATATATTGTCATATATATGCTGATATACGCAAAATATGTACCTGAAACCTACTTCACCTGTTTAGTGTTGCTTGTGTGGATAGGTTCTTAGGGCTGAGCACTTGCTTGTTAGAGAGTCAAGTAGGAGGTTCATTCCCAGCAAATACTAACTTTCTTTCTCTCTGAAATCAATAATTATCTGTACCCTTTCCTCTAAGATAGAGATATTTTTCCCCATGAAAGTTAGCCTGTGGGCTGGTGACATTGTACAGGTCTGGTTTGGGCAATCATAACATTGAAGCTTCCCTGACATCTACAGAAAACACAACTTTTCAGCAGATTTTCTTTTCCTCTGGCTCTTTCAATCTTTTTACCCCCTTTTCTGTGCTGTTCTTTGAGCTCTAGTACAGAAGTTATGCTTTAGATAAATCAATTCAGGCACAACAGTCACTGTTCTCTGTATTCTGGTCAGCTGGGTGTTTCTGTAGTGGTTTTCTCTGCTACATAAAAGAAGCCTACTTGATAGTAATTATATATATATATATATATATATATATATATATATATATATATATATAATTAAAGGTGTATTCTTCAATGGATGTACTACAAAAATTAACCTAGAACATAAAATATTAATAAAGCAATTTTAAAGTACACACTATATAAAATCCAATGTACTGTAATAGTAAGATACTAAAATTTCTATTTCTATTATTTGCTTTACACATTTACATTAATATATTTACATATAATATACAAATAATAATCATGCCTAATGCTAATGTAGATATATTTTTTACTCAAGAATGTATAATTTAAACATTTGTTAGCCTCTGCTATATAAAAAGGAAAAATTAAGTGCAGTATGGAAGACAGAGTGAGAGGCAACATCACAAATCATTTATTTCTAAAATGAAATTCTGTTGAATCATCTGGTAAGTTTTGTAGGAGGATGTTAATTAAAGAAAGATTCCTTTTGTTTTTAAGAATTAGAATTAGATGTTTTCTTTCTTTACATTGTAAATTTTATCCTGTCCAAAAATTCTCTTATGCCATCCCCCGTCTCCCTGCCTAGTGTAGGGGAATTCCCTGTCCTGGCATTCAAGCCTTCGTGAGACCAAGGGCCTCTCCACTAATTGATGTCCCACAAGGCCATCCTCTACTACATATGCAGCTGAAGCCATGGGTCCCTCCACGTGTATTCTTTGGTTAGTGTCTTAGACACTGGGAGATCTGGGGGTACTGATTGGTTCATATTGTTGTTCCTCCTATGGGGCTGAAAACCCCTTCAGCTCCTTGGGTTCTTTCTCTAGCTTCTCCATTGGGGACTTTGTGCTCAGTCCAATAGATGGCTGTGAGCGTCCAATTCTTTATTGGTCAGGCAGTGGCAAAGCCTCTCAGGAGTCAGCTATATCAGGCTCCTGTCAGTAAACACTTGTTGGCATCCACAGTAGTGTCTGGGTAGGGTAACTGTATATGGGATGGATTCCTAGGTGGGACAGTCACTGGACGGCATTTCCTTCAGTTTCTGCCCCAAACTTTGTCTCTGTATTTTCTACCATGGGTATTTTGATCCCCCTTCTAAGAAGGAGTGAAGTATCCACACTGTGGCCTTCCTTCTTCTTAAGCTTCTTGTGGTTTGTGAATTGTATGTTGGGTATTCAGAACTCCTAGGCTAATATCCACTTATCAGTGAGTACATGCCATGTGTGTACTTTTGTGATTGGGTTACCTTGCTCAGGTTGATATTTTCTAGTTCTATCCATTTGCCTAAGAACTTCATGAATTCAATGTTTTTTTTTTTTTTTTTTTTTTTTTTTTTTGGTTTTTCGAGGCAGGGTTTCTCTGTGTTGCCCTGGCTGTCCTGGAACTCACTCTGTAGACCAGGCTGGCCTCGAACTCAGAAATCCGCCTGCCTCTGCCTCCCAAGTGCTGGGATTAAAGGCGTGCGCCACCACCGCCTGGCGAATTCAATGTTTTTAATAGCGGAGTAGTACTCCATTGTGCAAATGTACCACATTTTCTGTATCCATTTCTCTGTTGAGGGACATCTCGGTTCCTTTCAGTTTCTGGCTATTATAAATAAAGCTGCTGTGAACATAGTGGAGCATGTGTCCTTGTTACATGTTGGAGCATCTTCTGGGTATATGTCCAGAAGTGGTATAGCTGGGTCCTCAGGTAGTACTATGGCAAATTTTCTGAGGAACCTCCAAACTTATTTTCAGGGTGGTTGTACCAGTTTGCAATCTCACTAGCAGTGGATGAGTGTTCCTCTTTCTCCACATCCTTGCCAGCACCTGCTGTTACCTGAGTTTTTTTATCTTAGCCATTCTGACTGGTGTGAAGTGGAATCTCAGGGTTGTTCTGATTTGCATTTCCCTGATGATTAAGGATGTTGAACATTTCTTTAAGTGCTTCTCAGCCATTCTGTGTTTCGGGGATTATTAAAAATAATTCACCCTGCAAACTCTCCTGCCCCTCTGGACCATGTTCTAGTTTTAGTGCAGGTACTGGCCAGCCACATCACTATGTCCCAGCAGGGTCTTGCTATCCTCTCCCAGCTAGAAAGATCATCTCGCTTACATACAATGCCCCACACATCCCACCATCAATCATCTAGCGCCTAGTTACCAGGTACAAACATGACTCTTAAGGAATAATTATCCAATCAGGTTCATATATCAATAAGATCACAACTTACGAGATTCCAATACAATAATTTCAGAGCCAAATGAAAAAGATAATGCTTTAACCCAATTACTGTAACATTGTGAAAACCTTAGCTACCTGTGGCTGTTTAAAACCACAGGGGTTCTGGAGCATCTTCCTGTTCATCTGCCTCCATGCTGATTTCTCCTGCTTCTCTTCTCCTGCTCTCTGACCTCTCTCCCCCTAAACTTCTAGCTCTACCCCTCTACTCCTGTACAATCACAGGCCTGCCACTGCCCTAGTATGATTGGACAGAGAAAACGCTGTAACATCATTTCTCAGTTGAGAATTCTTTGTTTAGCTCTGTACCCCATTTTTAATAGGGGTTTGGTTTGATTCTCTGGATTCTAACTTCCAGAGTTCTTTGTATATATTAGCTATTAGCCCTCTATCAGATATAAGGTTGGTAAACATCTTTCCCCACTCTGTTGGTTGTTGTTTTGTCCTGCTAACAGTGTCCTTTGCCTTACAGAAACTTTGTAATTTTCTGAGGTCCCATTTGTCGATTCTTGATCTTAGAGCACAAGCCATTGGTGTTCTGTTCAGGAAATTCTCCCCTGTGCCCACGTGCTCAAGGCTCTTCCTCACTTTCTTTTCTATTAGTTTTATTGCATCTGGTTTTATGTGGAGGTCCTTGATCCGTTTGGATTTGAGCTTTGTACAAGGAGATAAGAATGGATCAATTTGCATTCTTCTACATGCTAATTGCCAGTTGAACCAGTACCATTTGTTGAAAATGCTGTCTTTTTTCCACTGGATGGTTTTAGCTCCTTTATCAAAGATCAAGTGACCATAGGTGTGTGGGTTCATTTCTGGGCCTTCAATTCTATTTCATTGATCTACCTGCCTGTCACTGTACCAATACCATGCAGTTTTTATCACAATTGCTCTGTAGTACATCTTGAGGACAAGCATGGTGATTCCACAAAAAGTTCTTTTACTGTTGAGAATAGTTTTTTGTTATACTAGGCTTTTTGTTATTACAGATGAATTTGCAAATTGCTCTTTCTAACTCTATGAAGAATTGATGGGGATTGCATTGAATCTGTAGATTGCTTTGGGCAGGACGGACATTTTTACTATATTAATCCTACCTGTCTGTGAGCATGGGAGATCATTCTGTCTTCTGACATTTTCTTTGATTTTTTTTTTTTGAAGAGTGATTCTTAATAGTGAGATTTTTCAATTGGAAAGGTAGTACCTGATCCCAAGCTCATTTTTACATATGAAGAATTCTGAGTACTGGCAAATATAAGAAATAGTCTCTGTTTCATGGCTGGCACAAAGATATGCAGCACAAAGGTATAGAATCAAAACTTTCTTAACATATGTTTTTCTATGATATAATACATGGAGACATTTGATTAAATATATATGTATATATCTACAAAAACATGCATAATTTATCTCTATCCTCTACACACACACACACACATACTCACACATCATGTTATTCCAGTTTTATTACAATTATGTTTTAACCTATTTATTCACATCTTTATTTTTCTTTTTTTACCCTTTCCAAATATCACAATTTATTTGAGAAATTTAAATATTAAATTCCTCTTCAAAAAATTTTTAAATGGTAATCAGAAGGAGAAAATCTTTTGAAACTGGTTGCTCCATTTTTATCCATTTTCTATAAAAGAAACCACCTGAACTCTAAAATACATTTTCTCATGACTTTTACTGGGAAAACAAGAACAAACATCTATTAATCACGGACAGGGGCACTTGTGGACAACCTACTAACACTGAAACAATTCTAAGCTTAGCTTCATGAACCATTAAATTTACTGAGTTGCCTCCTGAAGCAAGGGTAAACTATATTGCTATAAGGTTCACCCAGTATGGGGATTACTCATGAAAGCTGAATCTTTGGGGCTGTTTGCTCAACTTTGAGGCCAACTCTGTGGTTCACAGTCTCCTCTGCCCAAGTTTTATTGTGTATATAACTTTAGGACTGAATATATGTTTGCATGTGTAGGTAAAGATTTGTATGTGGTCCCAGGTGCCTGTGGAGACCAGGGATTTCTGTCTAGAGTCTTTCTCGAATGCTTCCCACATTATATGTTAAGGCAAGCACTTCACCTGAATCTAGAACTCAGATCCTGGCTAATGTAGCTAGACTGTTTCTTTTGAAGTTCATCTCCTCGTTCTGAATGGTAGAACTATAGATGCCCTTCCATAGCCACTCAACATTCTGTGGGTTTTGAGCATCTGAATTTATCTTACATTTCCTTCCCACAGAGCAAACACTTTAACCACAGAACCATCTCCTCAGCCCTTTAAAGTTCATTCTGACAGGATAAAAAATGCAAAAGTGTAAAAACAAGTCATTAACCTGAGTTTGCACCGAATTTTTTTCTTGATGAGAACTAAAATCATAAATATGACACAATTGAGAGTACAACCATAATAAACGAAGAGATATATGGAAAGTAGGTAATTCAAACACTTTTTAATATCTTGCTCATATCTGTATATTACTTCCAAAGTAAGTACAATGTGAAAACTTTGAGCCTGTGCTGATATAACTTGTACTAGGAAACTAGTATGTTGAGAAACGGCAGAATACACAGAATTGCAACCTGTAAGCAAAATAGGTAAAATTACTTGGAATGTCATCTTTGTTGCTTAGACTTCATGCCAGGACCTTAGCGTGTGTTGGTCGGGAAGCTTAAAGATCCCAAATTTCTAAGGAGACTGAAATATATACTTTCAGAAAGTTGTATAAAACAGTTTCTAAAACACCAGCCTGAGGCAGCCTTGGCTTTTGAACTTCTGGGTTACAGAAGAAACCCTCTGAGGAAGCGGAAGCTCCGCCTTGTTCCGCCCGGCTCCTTAAGCAGGCTGCAACTACATTTCCCAGAAGCGCGGCGGCTTTTACGGCAGCGTGCTGCTTTCCGGCAGCATTTTACAGCATTTCAGTGAAGGCTCGGACGCCGTGCCCTCTTCTGCCATGGGGTCCTCATTTTCGGCGAGTACTGAGTTTTCTGCTCTTCCCCCCGCAGCTGCTTCCACACCTGTTTCCGCAAACCCACCCGCGAAATCCGCTTTGCCGCCCCCCCACCCCCGGGACCCTGACTATAGAAACTGCTGGAGTTGTCGCGTGCTGTCTGGCTGTTCACTCATAGGGGCGGGCACCTACATCTACTTTGCGTCCAGGCAGCCCATGAAGCAAGGAATCCCACCTGGCCCTGGCTCCGTAATGCAGATGGTCATCGGCCTCGGTGAGCAGGAGTGGGGACAGGGTGAGGGGCGAGGGGAGGGGTGGGATGGGGCTGGGAGGTTAGTGGGACGGCGGAGCCTTATCCCTCACTGTCCTGTAAGAAAGATTACCGAATGATCGATCTTTCTTCAGCAATGCGAGGGTTAAATAAAATGCTTTACGCGGAGCACTGGATAAACTAAAATGTAATATACAGAAGGCACTTTTTTTTCTTGTTCTTTTTTCAGGTATTGCCTGTTGGGGTGTCATTGTTCTGGTAAACCCTAAAGAGAAGACCTCCTGAGTTGTTTGAAAATACCAGCACTTCCTTGTCTCCCATCACTGGCTGCGCGGCAGACAGAACAAGCATTTGGGTTGGTGGATATTCTTTGCACACACGGCCAAGGATGCACTTAACTAGAGGACATACCGAGAAAACTGTGAAAATATGAGCTGTCGTTCTTTGGCCATGGATGCTTACGGTTAACCCCATCTCAGGTTATAAAGGGACAAATAAATTCCTTAGAAGCAAACATAGTTCTCGGTCTTATCCAGGGAGGTTTTGTGTAGTTCAATTTGTACTTAAAGATAATGTTTTGAGAACATATTAAGATGAGATAAATGATAGGCCAATAGCGAAATAAACTATTTTTAAAAAAATAATAAGTAGTTCTTTTAATTTTTCTAAACGTATCAACAGCTATTGGCAACTTAGCCCTGAATAGGTACATGAAAGTTGTTCATGCTTTCCAAAGGATCTTCAAGTCCATCACTGAATGAGCGCTGCTGATTTGTTATTCCATCTGTAAGCTTTGGACCTAGCAATTGGTTTTGCTTTGGGGCTCATGAGTTCAGTGATGGAGCGATTTTTTTTCTTCCTAGTTCTGTCTTTCACAACTGGATTAGTTTCAGAGACACAGGAGTTCCTTTACACATTATTGTCAATATTTAGTAAAAGATGTAAGTGACAAAATATTTGAAAAAAATTCCAAAAGAAAAATCTGTTGATGGCTTTTCCATTGGTATTTAAAATGGATCTATAAAGGCTTAAAAAAGTTATAAGAGGAATGTGTGCTTATGGTCACTAATACTTAGGCTTCTCTGTAAATGTATGTTTAGGTGGTTCGTACTATTTTGAGCAAGTAATATTGTTCAGCTGGACCCTTTGTACAAGCTGGGAAACCCCATCTACCTCCTTCCACCAAACCTACATGCAACTGGGAAAACTGACACAGAATGGCACCCAAAGCCCAGTCTACATATCTGGGAGCCAATGCAACCTGCCTTTCTGACATGGTCAGCCCACTCAAGTGCCCACCAATGTGCCCAGCTTCTGACTATACATGGGCACAGCCCCAGCTCCTGGCTGACATATCATCTCCTGAGGTCTGTAAAACCTTCCTGCCTTAGCCCTGACTGTAACTTCCTCAGCCCTGGTCATGGGGACTAAATCCACAGGGTGGGAGTGCCAAATAAATCTGCATTTGTTTGCTTTTAATCTGGTCTGATCTGGCCTATATTTATATCAGCAAGAGAGAAAAATCTGTAATAATTATTACTTTAATATTTTTGAATCCTATACATGAATGTGAATTATTTTGATCATACCCCCCCATTATTCCTTCAACTGCTTAGCTACTTCTGGATCCCTTCCTTTCAATAAGTTCCCCTCTTGTATTCTTTTGTATTTTTCTTTAATTATACACTGAGTTTAGTTAGGATTGCTTGTATAAGTGTAGGTGAGAATCTTAAAGTAATGAAGTGAATTTTGTTTTTTGGGTTTTTTGTTTGTTTCAGTTGCGTATGGGCAAATCTGGGACATTTTCTTGATTAATGATTGTGTGGGAAGGCCCAGCCCACTGTGGATAGTACCACCCCTCATAGGTATTCCTGGATAGTATTAAAAAGCAGGCTGAGCAAGCTAAGGGAAGCAACCGCGTAAACAATATCCCAACGATACGGTTTCAGTTCCTGCTTCCAGGTTCCTGCCCTGAGTTCTTAACCTTGGCTTCCCTGATAATGGACTGACCTCTAAACCAAATAAACCCTTTTCTCCCCAAGCTGTTTGTGGTCACGATGTTTTATCACAGCAGTGGAAACCACAATTGAGATAAACAGTATATTTGAAAATGACATATATACCTTAGTCTACAATGTTACTGATAAAAGTGGTTACCATCATCCCAAATTTTACCACATCATGTATTTGGAGTTTTGATTTTTATTTTCCTGAGAAGGGTTCTTCAACCCTAGTGCTGATTGCGCACTGCCTAGAGTGGTTGTTACTGAAAGCTGGGTGACTATTGCTGTTTATCAAAGTGGAAGTGAAGTCCTTTGCATCAAATATTTCTCTGCTCCAATGCTGTTTGATTCCATTGTACACAGAAGAGAGCTTCAGGACTGGAAATTATTCTCACAACCCTTACAACTGTTTCATCAACTAAGTCTGTAAGAGACTTAATCACTTATTGACTTTTCAGCTAAGTTCATATCTTTACCAGTGCTTTCCATCTTGAGGAACCCCTCTCTTTGATCAGTCATAGAGTTTCTTCATCCATTAAAAGTTTTATCCTGGGATTAAAGCAATTGAGTCATGTTCACAAGTTCTACTTTCAATATTATTTGCTATTTTTTCTTTTTTTTGTTACTTTATTTTTTATTAGATATTTTCTTTATTTACATTTCAAATGATAATTTCCTTTCCCAGTTTTCCCTCCAAAAAAACCCTATTCCCTCCCACTTTTCCCTGCTCACCAACCCACCCTCTCCTGCTTCCTGGCCCTGGTATTCCCCTACACTGAGGCATAGAACCTTCACAGGACCAAGGGCCTCTCCTCCCTTGATGACTGACTAGGCCATCCTCTGCTACATACGCAGCTGGATCCATGAATCCCACCATGTGTACTCTTTGGTTGGTGGTTTAGTCCCTGAGAGCTCTGAGAATACTAGTTAGTTCATATTGTTCTTCCTCCTAAGGGGCTGCAAACACTTTCAGCTCCTTGAGTCCTTTTTCTAGCTCCTTCATTGGGGACCCTGTGCTCAGCCCAATGGATGGCTGTGAGCCTCTACTTCTGTATTATTTGCTATTTTCAATATATCTTCATTTACTATTGGTATTGAAATCTTGAAAGTCACTAAGAAGGGAGGGACAATTTCTTCTACACTCACATTAATGTTGATATTTTGGCCTACGGCCATAAGTCACAAAATTCTTAATGGTGTGAATTGTTTTCACTGCACTTTACTGAGATCCATTAGAGAAATTTCTGTGGCATCTATAGCTGTATGAAATGCATCTAAATAAGATTTGAAAGTTTAAAATTATACCTTTATCAGAGTTCATGAGTTACCCCTGTGTTCTTACTGAAGGGAATCTGGTTTTGTTCCTGTTTGTGAACTCCTGACAGTAGACCTCAACAGTGAGGTCTACTTTACATCTTATTTAATAAGATGTGATACAAACAGATGTGCTGTTATCTAGGTGTGTTGTGTTTAGAGGAGTAGGTGTAGCACCATTCTTAAAGTTCCTACAGTGTTCAGTGAGTGTTGCCTTCACTCTAAAGTTGCCAGCTTCATCAACCTCTCATGAGGATCAGCCTGTGCTTTCAAGCTTTCATGCCTTGAAGGTGGGCAATGTCTCCTCTGCAGCCATGAACATATTAAATAGCATCATTTTACAATATAAACATATATATTGAATGAAAGTGGGCATTGTTCTCTCTTCAGCTATGAACGCAGTTTTCAATATAAGAATATATATTGAATCCATTGTTTCGTGCAGATCCTGTCATCAGTTACCCTAGTTAGATCTAAGGAACCTGATTTAGGTCCTACACCAGCACTTGCTACTTCACTTTGCACTTTTATGTTATGATTATGACTTTCACTAAACTGTGTTCTCCTAACTTCAAATTTTTCTTCTGTAGCTTCCTCATCCATCAGAGTTCATTGAATTGAAGAGAGGAGTAAGACTTTCTTGCTCTGGCTTAGGTTTCGTGTTAGAGAATTGTTGTTGGCTTAATCATCTATCCGGATGATAAAACATTTTTTATATCAGCAAGAAAGCTGTTTTCCTTTGTTAAGTTTGCAGGAGTAACACTCAAGATCTTTTCCTTTATGAAAAATTCCTTACAATTTTTGGTGAGTTGATCTAATCTGGCTATCCTGGTCTTCTACATGCCTTCTTCATTAAGATTGGGTATTACTTATCATTAAAGTAAAAGTAGTGTGACTCTTCTTTCACTTGACTGTTAAAGATTCTTAGGTTTATTGTAATAATTTCAATATTCTGTTTCAAAATAAACAGGCTGGGGAGTAGAGTGGAGTGGGGTAGGAAGAGATGTGCAATGACTAAGTGGAGAAGCAATCTACATACCTTTCAAATTCAAGCTGCCTCAAACAATACTCATGATACTAAAATCACAAATCGCCATAATATTTCAAATGTAATAATGAAAACTTTAATATTTTTTCTTGTAAGTAGTATTTTTAAATTTACTTTTTTTCATCCATTACATCCTAACAATAGTTTCCCCTCCCTCCACTCTTTCTAGCCCTCCCTGCTGTGCACCACCAGTATCCTCCTCCTCCATTTCCCTTCAGAAAAGAGCAGGCCGTTCCAGGATAGCAATCGAATATGACATAGCAAGTTACAGTAAGATTAGGCACTAGGCAACCCAGTAGTTGGAAAGGGAACAAAAGAGTGAGAGACATGCTCTACTCCCACTATTGGGAGTCCCACAAGAACGCCAAGTTAAAACATGTGCAGAGAACCTAGTTCAGCCCCGTACAGGCTACATGACTGTTGCTTTAATCTCTGATCTTCATAAAGTGTGCTTAGTTGAACCTGAAGGCCATGTTCTGGTGTGCTTTACCCCTCTGGTTCCTACAATCCTTCTTCTTTCTCTCCCATGGGATTTACTGAGCTCTGTGTACTGTTGTGCTGTGGGTCTGTGCCCCTGCTGCCATCAGTTGCTGGGGATGAAGGTCAGTTCATCAAAAAAGTGAAGAGAGTGCCTGCCATGCAGGGAGTCTTGGGTTCGGTCACCAGGACTATATAACCGGAATGTAGACATTTATATCTCAGCAGAGATTCAAAATTATCCCTGAGTATCTTTGTGGCCAACCTGGTAAACAGATTCTGTCTCAAAATGTTGAGTTGAGTTATGAGAATCACCAAATATCACACAGACATAAAGAGGACCAGAGTTAGGTTCCTAGCACTCACATTAGGTATCAAAACCACCTAATACTCTAGCTTCAAGGAGATTTGAAACCACAGAGCAACATGGACACCTACCTATGTACACACACACAAACACATACACACACACATATCTTTTAAAACTGCAGTATCTGCAAACTACAATGAAGAGAATCAAAGGAGGTAACCTGTACACTAAATGTACACTGTACATTTAGATACTTTTCTGCCTTAGAAGTTTGTATATGCGAATAAGCTTTTCTCAGTGAGCTTTACTGTTCAACCCCTTCATTTGATTCTTCCCACTTGGGGCAATTTAGTTGGCTATGAACAAAGCATTGTCTTTATCAAGGCTCTCAGAATAAGCAAAAGAAAAATGTGTCTGAATTTGTATTTTAGGAGTTCCTATATGTTTAAAAAGAATACTTCCAAACTTATAGTACTAAGCCAGAAACTTCAGATTGGTTTTAAGTATACAGTCTTTATAGAAACATTTTAGGGAGACAGGAACCCTATAGTTCTCCTCACTCCAGCTCTCTAGCTCTCCCCATTCCTCGTTTCCCTCTCTCTCTACTCCCCCTTCCTCCCTCCCTTTGATTTCCCTGTTCTTCAAGCCCCTTTGGCTAATACTTCTTAAGCAAAACAGGCTCCATAATGAATCCAGTAGTATTTAGTAGTTTGAGAACTCCAACATAATTTTGTTTGCTGGTATTTTGGATCTCCTTTCAACATAGAAGTTAGAGTTTAGAAAAACTCATAATTACCTTAATAAGGGGAAATGGGAAATACAAAAATCATCAATTTGAAATATACTCCCTCCTGGAACTTAATAATCAAAGGGGAAATACATATTAGCAGGAAATGTTTAGTGGATTGGAGAGATACATGAATGTGTACATGCAAGAGAACAACCTTGGTCAGGTGTCTTTCTGCATGCATCATCTACTTTATTTTTTAATTTACTTTTTGGACAAAGGGCCTCTCATTGGCCTAGAACTAGCTAGGTAGACTAGATTGTCTGGAGAGCTCATTCTAAGGATCCACGTGCCTTTGCCTGCCAAGCACTGAGAATACAAACTTGAGCCCCTCTTTCTTTTTAATATGGTTTCTGATGTCCAAACTCAGGTCATTATGTTTGTAAGGCATAAAGGAAATGTTATTTCTTTTAAAATAATTTCAAGACTTCTCTTACTGAAACATTTTCACCCTAGGTATAAATTTTGGCATTTTTGTATATCCTTTGTACCAATTATACATTGTGTTAAATTGTGTGAAGTCTGGTGATCAGCTGGCAATGTATATAAGCCTGTTAAAGGGTCCAAGTACAGAGAAACCCTCAAGAATCCTGACAACGTAGAGATGCTGAGTTAGAGGTTTATTTCTCAACACCAGTTGCTGAGCTAGATGTTGATGGCAACACTACCCAGATCACCTGGAGGAGCCTCCTCGTAAAGACAGCTATTTCTGGTAACCCTTAACGGAAGCTGAGCATCTCAAGCAAGTTTATTCTTCACCTGCCCCTCCACTTAGCTTTTGCTCCCTGTTCCTTCTTATGACCTGGTTTATAGTATCACTTATATATGAAGTAGGAGCTTCAGGAATACTGCCAGTCCATTTGACAATATAAATATGCTGCTCTTAAATTAAATGTATTTTCAGGGCAATGCTCTGCACAAGTATCCCTCAAACTAAGCCTTGTTCCAACTGATGTTATGGTACAACTATAACATCAGTTATTGAGAAGTGGTGCAAGCCACCACTTCTAAAATCCATGGAATGAATGGTAAGGAATCGTGAGTTGAAAAATTGGTATTTTTTTAAAAAATTACAAATAAACCCTTGCCTTGAACTAACAGATCTATAGGTGACTAGGTAACAGTGCCAGATATGAGACATATCATTGCACATTATTCTGAGTTATTCTGAGTAGCAGGTGAGTAAATATGTCACTCTTAGAAGACATGTCTCTTAGTGTTATTTGAGAATTCATCATTCAGATGTAGAGTATAGAGAAATGGCCAAAGGGACAGCAGCACTACTGAAAATGACTGCACACCTGGGACAAGATTTCTATTGGCCCTTGATAGACAGGATTTCATGGTCATAGATTCCTGCTCTTCTGGAATACACACATTTTCACAGTTAATTTAAACACATACCACCATAGGTACTATAAAGAAGGAAATATTTTGAAGTCATGATAAACGTGTGATCGGTTAAGCTAAGAACAAGATTTCCCAGAAAAGTAAATCATAAAAGCTCATTGAATCTTGGTTTGTGTTAGAGAGAAGGGAGTCAGAGCTTAGAAGGATGAGTGTTATCCAATGTTCTACAAGGACTTTGGTGGCCTAGATGAAAGTAAACATACTCATGAACTCCCTTGGAGACACCCTATATTGGAACTTAAATCAATCTGAAGTTGTTAAGAATAATCTCTAGCAGAGAGCTAGAAGTGAAGCAATAACTTGAACAGTACAATTACAAGAACTTAATTTCTGTCACCAACAATCAACTTGGAAGAGGACATCTTGAGAACCAAGAACCACAGCTCAGCCAAAATCCTAGTCTTAATCTAGTGAGACTCAGCAGTATCTTCATGCAAAACTGTTACAATAAATTGTTTCTTAAATGTGTATGGTTATTTTGCTTGCGTATACATTTGTGCACTGTCTGATGTCTACAGAGGCCAAAAGAAGGAATCAGATCACCAGGAACTAGAGTTTGAGATGGTTGTGAACCATGAGGTAGTTGCTATGAATCAAATCTGGGTCTTTGAGAAGAGTACCCAGTGCTTTTAATAGCCGAGCCATCTCTCCAGTACCAATAGTTTTAATTTGCTAAGTTTGTGGTAGTTTGTGGCATAGCAACAGAAAATGAATACAGGTAATCCAAAGTGACTTTTGTATCTCAAGTCCTAATTTTACATAGAGATCTCTAGTAACAATACAATCAGAACCCAGCATTAGATCATAAAGTCACGAGTATAGTTAGAACAAGTACTGAAGCAAGAACACACCCTTTAAAAATAAAAAGTGTGGCATGTTAAGAAGCAATAGGATCAGTTTTAGAAGGCGTAGAGGTTATATTCCTCTCCCCTATTGTGCCTATCCCAGGAAGGACACCTCCAGGGAAGAGACATGTTCTTGGAAGCCATTTTACCCTAAATTTAGTCTGTCATAACTAAGTGTATTAGATGAAGGAATATATGTAGGAGTAAAATTCTCAAAATGAAAATTTGGCTGCCTGAAACAGTAGCATTTCGTACATGTTTCACTGGTGGTGTTATCCTTGAAACTGTGCTGATTTAACTACCTTCATCTCCTATTACCTTGTTCTTCACAACCTGTTTTTGGAATCACCAGCTAGCTCAACCATTTATGCTTCTTTAGGGATGTGAACAGGCCTTCTTTTTGTTCTTTATGTTCCACTCTTAGGAGGCCTATTAAATAGTCCCTGAGGAACTATCCTCCTACCTACCAATAATAGAGGGCATGCTAGATCAAATCCATTATCCATGCTAAGTATCAGGATGTAGTGACAGAGACAACAGGCTTGGGCAGTGTCATATCTTGAATGTTTAGAATACTGGTGTTTACACCATGCCTGGATCTTAGATAACTGCTGCTGCTTCTGCTGCTTCTGTTGCTGCTTCTGCTTCTTTGTCATTGTCATAATTGTTGTCCTTGTCTTCTTCCTCTTCCTCTTCCTCCTCCTCCCCCTCCTCCTCCCCCTCCTACTCCTCTTCCTCCTCCTTCTGCCCTAGGGTGTCCAAGCACTGTTCCACACCAGGCAGGGCTGGAAGGAAAGAAGCTTATCTAGGCGGGTGGGTTCACAGGTTCACAGGATGTTGGCTGGCTTGAGTGCTGGGGAGTAAAATCCTTTTCCAGATGGTTTTCAGTGAAAGAGTGGCATGGGAATTTTCAAGGTGAGTGTACATTCTTGTGTGGTACTGAGGTACTGTGAATGCTTCATTTGCATGAAGAGGAATTCCAAGTGCTTGCTAGACATGATCTTATAGAAAATGAAGTTAAATCTGTAACTTGTCAACTAGACTTCATGACTACCTCAGCGGTGGCAGAGCTGAGGGTTATACAGACAAAATGCACTGGATCATGCAGACCAAAAGCAAGGAGGGAACCGTCCTAACTCCTGCTCGTCTCAGGACAAGATCTTTGGGGTTTGGACTGGTCTTGACCTCACACTTGCTTTGGACTGGCTTCCCTAGTCACATGGCTGTCTGGCCCCACTGCTTTTTATATCAACCTTTACACTATGCAGTAGAGAGTTAAAAATGTTAGAGTTCTTTCTTTCCTTTTGCAAAGCATTGTGCCAATACTCCCATGAGCTGAATCACTTCTTCCTGTTACAGATGAGATCACTGAGTATAAAAAACTCTGTCCAAGTGACTTCCCAAGTGATACCTCCATGCTGACTTGCCTGAGGCACTAAGTTATTGTGTTGACACAGTGGCTTTCTTAGCACCTATTGATTTGGATCTCTGATAGTTCACTAAAGGTCTCTATCTATAGGATTGGTCCCCAGTAGGGCCTACTGGTGTCATTGCAGAATGTTTTCTTGAAAGAAATGATAAGATTTTTTTTTTCTGTCATGTTCCTTGGTGGTGAGATAATAGTCTGCCTTAGCAGCTGCACTCTCACAGAGCAATACACTAAGATTCCATAGGCTTAGAACAACAGAGCCAATCAGGCCCCTCACTGAGGAGCTATTAGCAGTGGATGATTGCTGGAAGAGGGGTAATTGTTCTTCATTTCTTTACTGAGACTGTGACCATTGGTGGGCTTTTCATGCTCCAGGGGATGGCACCACACCCATAAATTTATGGGCAATTTTAATTGTTCCTAGTCGCCTATCAAAGAAAAAAAATCTATGAGATTAAGAGGGAATGTGTTGGAGAGACATGGCAGTTGAAAAGGTAAAATGAAGTATAGATATTTTATTGTATACGTGTATAAAATCATCAAAAAATTAAATAGACTAGTATCTCACAGAAACTGGCAGAGTATGAAATGCCTTTCATTTATGAACCCTGTACCTTTTTATCTTCAGCAGCTCCTGTTTCCTGACTTCTCTTTTAAATACCTTATCTGGGTGTTACTATTTCTTACAAAAAGAAGAGCCTTTTTGCATGTCTTATTTCTTTATGATAGAACTTTGGTCTCTCTTGTCCTTCAACACCTCAGTCAAATATCACCTCTGTTGTGAAGCATTCTCTAAAGAATCTTCTCACCTTTATGAATACTCACCCAACCATAATTTTGTATTGATTTTTATCATTTCATTGAAACAGTTGCCTGGTAACTGATTATATGTCTGCTCCTTCCCATTTATTGTGAAATCCTGAAGAAAAGGATTGACTTAGAGTTATATTCATGTTTGCCATTGTCAGCTTCTGAGGAAAGCAGTTTTTGTTCAATAAATATTTTGAATTAGTACATAGAGGCCTGAACATCTGAGTGAGAACAAATAGAAATTGTTTGTTTCCTTTGGTAGCATTAGTATATGTCAGTAGTTCTAAAGTGGTAGAACTACCTAAGACAGAACTCATGGGAAATACAAAGTCTCAGACTTGCCACATTTAGAACTAAATCAGAAGTCCTAAGAGTGAAGCCTACATATCTGTCCTTCAGTTAGCTTTCACATAGCTGAACCTGACCTACCTTTGAAGATTGCACTCAGCATAATCTGTTGTAGGGATCATCTAACTGAAGCCACAGACCAACCTTCTTTAATAATGGGGAAGTGAGATACAATTTTAGAACATAAATTTTATCCATTAAAAGTTAGGTCTTCAAGTTTCCTTCTCAACACTAAGATTCTCTGTACCTATAATCTTTAAAAAAAAAAAAAAAACCAAACAAACAAATAAGAAAAAGAGATCTACTCCTTGCTTGCAGAGACAAGTGGAACTAGGAGAAAACCAGAAACATAAATACCCCAATTAGCACTCTCAGGAAACATTGAAAATTGGCATGAAAAACAAGAAACTCTTCATCCATTGCCCACCCTGGTCACCCTGCAGCTACAAGCACCAGTGTTTCACAGGAACTCTGTAGTGTGTTTGGCCAACCAAATAATTCTTTAAGGAGAGTGGGTTGGTCTTTTGTCACCCTTTTATGATCTGATTAAGGTGTGCTAATCAAACATGTCCCAGGCTGGCAGATCTACCCATGCATTCAACAATATGAGGAGTTGGAATTAGTGGTGATGATGAGTGTGTGTATATTTGCACACCCTTCCTATTCCCAAGAATATTTTCTTCAATTTCAAATTGTACAATAATATCTTATCTTAGTGATGCAAATTAATTTAAATATTTTATGCTATGCAAGCACTGTCTAGAATAACAGCAAGTGTCAATGAAGAATAGTATGCTGCCAGTGAGTAGGCACAGCAGACCATGGAAAATGTACATTCTTCCTTGTGATAGAGATATGTCATAATATACCTATAGGTATTTTAACAATAAAGTGTGGTTGTATGTAAAGCACAAGAGTGACTTTATCATTATGATGGTCACTACTTACAGGACATTTCCAAAACTGGAAGAAATCCAACATCATTAATTTCAAGGAAACAACCATCTTCAGGTATAAAAATACATTATATTACCATTTCTTTCATTATATATTTATTAGCAACTATTAAATTCCAGTGTTAAAATGCTTTATTAAAATTCCATTTGGCTGAGACAACTTAAACATCTTTGGCTCACACATAAACAAACTGAAATTTAAATCAGTGCAAATGTTCATACAGTAAGAAATGTTTCCAATTAGCTAGTGCAAACCAGCCTCTAAGGAGGATTTTTTATGTTAATTAAGCATTTTTCTTGCTTTCCCAAGCAGCTCATAAAGTCCATCTCCACATCCATACACACACACACACACACACACACACACACACACACACACACACACACTTAGGTACTTCAGTGGGGCCCAAATCATGTGTGGCTTACTGCCTGGTTCATCAGTTGCTCTCTGGCTAAAATGTGGATATTTCGTTCCTTTTTAAAAGGGGGAACAAAATACCCATGGAAGGAGTTGCAGAGACTTAACTATGGAGCAGAGACTGAAGGAAGGAGAATCCAGCCTGATATAGCTGTCTCCTGAGAGGCTCTGACAGTATCCTACTAATACACAAGTAGAGGTTCATAGCCATCCATTGAACTGAGTACAGGGTCCCCAATGAAGGAGCTAGAGAAAGGACCCAAGGAGCTAAAGGGTTTGTAGCCCCTTAGGACAAACAACAGTATAAACTAACTAGTACCCTCAGGGCTCTTAGGAACTAAAATATCAACGAAAGAATACACATGGTGGGACTAATGGCTCCAGCAGCATATGTGTAGCAGAGGATAGCCTTACCTGACATCGATGAAAGGAGAGACCCTTGGACCTGTGAAGGTTCTATGCCCCAGTGTAGGGGAAAGCCAGGGCCAGTAAGCAGGAGAGGGTGGTGTGGCGAACAGGGGGAGAGGAGAGGGGGAAGGGAACAGGGGTTTGTTCTTGTTGTTGTTTTTTTTGTTTTGTTTTGTTTTTTTGGTTTTTTTTCTGGGGGAAACTAGGAAAGGGGATATTGTATGACATGTAAATAAAGAAAATATGTAATAAAAAATTAAAAGTTTGATGTGGCTATAACGCTGTTCTCAGTCTCTTTGAAGTAAATGGCAATCGATATAGACATTGTTTACTTGTCAAAATACGGTGAACAAGTGACTGTTAAATGTTTGGTCTTAAACAATTTACCTGTATCATCTACCTCTCCCAAGAACTGCAGATCATTGGAAAAGAAGCAAAAGAAGAAAATATGAGAGCTATGTGACTGAGAAGGTGCCAAACCCACTCCAGTAGAGTCTGCTTGACAAGTCCAAAAGCTTGGCTGCAGTCCTGAGGCAAAAAATTTCATGGAAACTGGTCTCCTGAAGGTCTTTGGCATCCCCTAACATGGATGTGGTTCAGATTTGTCCTTGCGATAGTCTACGGAAGGTTTTGTGTGCTTTCTTTCAGTATTGTTTTATTATAAGTATAGAGGTACCCCCAAGGAATGATTTGACAAATAGCCAAGTTTGATTGGACGTTGTTTACTGGCCTCCACCAGTGTTCCAACTTCCTAGTCAATGCTGAGCTGAACCTCGGCTTGGAATTTCATAAAGAATGTTACTTATTCAGAGGAAATGCCTCCTGTGTTGAAAGAGAGATAGTGAAAGAAATCGGGTATTGCAGTTTACTGGATAAGAGTTAATAATCCCAGGGCAAGTTCAATGAAGTAAACTTAGAATTCTCATTACGGTCACATATGGCAGACTACATTACATAATAGAAGAAAGTTGGTGGGCTCCTCTGGTAAATGGAGGTCCTCCACAAACACTTAAAATAACAGCTGAGTCACTTCCATTTACAGGAATTTACCATGGTCTAGGAAGAAGGTGGGTTTCGATCTAAGAAGGAACTAGAACTTTAGATAAGGCTGACTTTATCTCAGTTGTAACCACTGCCTAGTTCCTGCCAATTTTCATGTATGCATTTTTCTGTTTTGTTTAAAAAATCATTATACATCAGATGACCTCAATGTACCTTGGCTGTTTTATTACCTAACTTCCTTATTTCTTCTGTAATGACTATAAAAGTCTGGTGCTTACTGTGAGAAATTACACTGAGATTCAGCACTCTCTTGTATTCATGTATGTTTGTTACTCGCTGACTCCTTGCCCACCTGAGTACCTTCTTCCTGGGTTGAGGGACCCTGACTGGGTCAGCAGGCAGTAGGAAGGAGAGCTGCACAATACTGGCTTAAGGAAAAAAAAAGTATAGGTATGGCACTCATGCACTCACAGCAGCTACAGTCCCCTCTATCTGACCTCCACAAGACTGAGCCATAAACATTCAGTCACAGATGAAACTAATGGTTGTTGATTGCAATTGGGGAAAAGAAAGTCATTGTTTGAAGTGCTGTAGGCACAGGTGAGGTACTCTTGCTCCAGTGGACTTCTTAATACTTGTGTTCAAACTGTGACCCTGGTTAAAATGTGTAGTCACAGAGATAAAATGAGAGCAATACAAAAGGCATGAAAAAAGGATAACTCAGTGAGAGGATTGGGTGTTAGAGGAGGGGAGAGGAAGAAAGGAAGGAGCAAGAGTGGTGACAAAAATATTTTACATGCATATGTGAAATTGCCAAAGAATGAGGTAGTTTACAAAATGTTTTATATGTTTGATTTTACTTCCCAACAAAGACCTTCCAATATAATGGACTATCATTTGGTGGTCCTTCAAAGAGGGTAAAAGTTAGAGGCATGGACTCTAAAATAGAATAGTGAGGTAGAGAAGGATTTTTTTATACATATGATTCATGGGAACAAAGAAGGCAATAATATAATCCTTTAATGGGGATGAAAATCAAAGATGAACACTGAATCAACACCAAAGCCTAATTCTCAGTGGATAAACTTTCGAATTTAATGTTCACCCACTGGGAGGGTGCATGAAGATGAAGTGTGTTCAGGGGAAGAGCTACCAACACCCCAGGCATGCCATCAAATAGAAATCCAGAGATGGCATTCGCAGAGTTCTTTGACTTGGGTTGCTTTAAGCAGCGTATGCTTAGAAATGTATGACAGAGAACTGCAAAATGCCTGTCAAGACGCTTGACAAGTGAAAGACAGGCAAATTGGGAGGGGGAGGCTCACTCTCCAATTTGCCAGCCTGCAAACACCTGTTACTGAGGGAGCACGCTGAGACACATTGGCACATGTTGGCAGCACCCGTGGGTTCAGCAGCCCTCACACATTAGTGAAAGCAGGTGCCCTGCATCTTCTGCTCCCAAGTATAGTTTTTTCTTCTTCCCTAGAATGTTTTTAGAAGTGAGAAAGCAAGGTAATGAAAATCTTTGCAGAATTCATACCAGTACTGAATTTAGGGCAGCATTCTTTTTTAGATGGTAAAATACATGTCAACTTTTTTCTTTTTTCTTATTTCTTGGCTTATTTATGTGCTTTATCATATAATACCCACCTTTAGGCATCGTTGTCACATAACACATGAAGACAGGAGAGTAGTTCCAGATGTCTGAGGGACTGTGCAGCTACCATAGCTATCACAGATGCGATCGCATGAACTTAAACATCTGGCATCATGTGGCCTGTTCTTTTTTTACATTGGTTTTCAAAGAAATAATGAGATATGTCTGTTCTAAATAGCGATCAGTTTAGGTTTCCTTTTCCTGAAGCTGAATAAAATCCATTCCAAACAAACATACAAAATGGATTTTCAGTGGGGGTACATCATTTGTTTTCAGAAGTTTAGAACTGTATGGCTGGAATTGGCCAGTGAGAGCTGCCTTTCCCTAAGCAAATTATCTTTTTTGAGCCTTGGCTTTCTAACTTGTGAAGTATGAAAGGAAGTACCCACAAAACTGTATGAATCGGAGGAATAATGTATATTTAGTGACTGTGATATAGAAGGAGGCCAATAGCTAAACAGGGTACTACCTCTGCCCTTGCTGACTGCTTGAAGATCCAATGTCTGACCACATGAGGAACTGTTGTCCAAATTTCTGTGAATTGAAAGCTTTGTATATGCCTGGGTAGCAGAAGTTTGAAAATTTGAAACCTGTAAATTGTCCAAGTCATGTTTTGTTAGCAATTTTGTTCGTCTCATTCCAATGTTTTACTCAGAAATGCAACTTTAAAATAAACAACACATGAAAAAATTTGAAAAGAGAAATTAAAACTCTGTCTAGAAAAAAAAAAGTTTTCTTGTGAGGGGGTTCAAGTTGGCACTGTGAAAGTGCCAGCTGCCAGTTTGTTTCATTATTACTTGGTTTAAATATATCCGCAGCTGAGGGGGAGGAGGGCGACTGACAGCAGCTTTGGCTTCCTGGGATGCTCGTGCTTGTTTCTCTAAGTTGATCACAGAACTGACATGCTTTGCCTTAGTATGAGCTCTAAATAAAACTCTGGGTTCAGTGCTGTCTCCACCCAACCTCATCTGAGAAAGAAGAATGGCCTTCTCTATCATGTCTTACAGCTTTATATATAGATCAAGTAAGAGAGGAGAGAATGGGGGGTCTGTGAAACTGGTAACCCGCTCCCAGTATTGCTTCTTTCTCTCCTCAAGTTTCACCTTTTCAGAAACATGTCATATGTTTATAAAATACAGATACCTTCTAAAGGGATCACTGTGTAATCCTGAGCCAAAATGTTCTGTGTATTTCTGGGTACCCTTTCTCTGGTGCAATCAGGTTAGTGTCTCAAAAATCACCACTATGAAACTAACCCTCAACTAGCCATAGTGATCTCTCAATGTTTTCTTTCTATTAAACAGTCCTTTTAGCTTTGAATGTCTTGGCTTGTCATAGACATCCATTCTCCCTTTTCATTCTTACTATCCTGAATACTGTTCTATGGTAGCTCTATGTCTATTTCTCCTGATCGTTGACTTGAAACACAGCAGCTCTTTTCCATGCATATTCTACCCTGAGCCCTTAATGTGAAGTGAAATAGCCTCCAGTCTTTTCTGATTAAAATTGAAGTCATATGGCATGTTTCATTTGGGGGGCAAAGGATATGATATATTCTAAGTATAATCTGGGGATTATTCACTCCATAAAGCCATTTTGTGTTCTTGACACCAGTTGATCCTGACATCATTTCTGTAGTTCACTCTTTTCCAGGATGTGGAAAATATAATAAAAATTATATAGTCTTTTTCTATTGAAGAGTTAGCTAAGACAAAACTTACTAAAAAGAATTAAAGTTCCTAGGCAGAAATTGAAATTTCTCTAAGGTCAGTATTTCTTGAAACCAAAATATGTGCTCAGGGTAGCATCTTCATCCGAACAGTTACACGTTGCTTATCAGCTCTACAGTTCTGAATGTGCAGATGAGCTGTAGGGACTTAGAGTGATCTTGCTGTCCTAGGAAACAAAACCCAGTGGAACCCTGATTCTACTTGCCTGCTTATTTTGATGTGGCTAACCCTCTTTTCCTTCTTCAGAATTAAACTATTTTCTTCATTGAGATACTTCTTATAATTTTCTTGGGAGCCCAAACCCATTCTTAATATATAGTGAAGGTCTCCAAGGAAACTCCTAGCAATATTTTTTTCACTGTATTTAAACTTTAATAGGAACATTATAGCTAATTGATGGTTTTTATCCTACAATTTAAAAAGTTTTGCTGACTTTCGGGTGGTTGCAAGATGTCTTAGACTCACCTTAGAATGATTCCTTTTATTGATGAGCCAAAAGAGTGGTATAGCCCATTTTTAAGCATCCTCTTCATTGTCAAGTGAGCCTCAAACAGAAATATTTCTGCACAATAAGCATATATCTGGACAGTCTGGAGTTTGGGCTAACATCTTACATCTCCGGGTTGCCCTCACTTCCCGTCTCTGAGTAGGATTCACAGTCTCATTTATGGTGGTGTCCAGTTTGACTTCTTTGTCTTTCTTTCCATAGGAATTTCTTCATTTTCTTTAGTCTCTAGCATCAGTTAAAAGCTATTTAGTAAACTGTGCTTGAGAGAGATCGAGTTAGGGTCCAGCAATTGGAGAATTACTGAGACAGTGGAAGACTTGTGGTGACAGAATACTCTCTTTGCCTAATGAGTTTCCATGCTTGTCAGCCGCCTTATCCGTCCAGTGAAAATAAGGAGGCAAACACCAAGCCCTTCTCCATGCAGTTTAATCAGAAACCTTCATTTTTACTTCTTCTCTAGCTAGCTTCTTTTATGTTCTTCTATATCTTCTTCTTACGTCTTACTTATTACTACTTACATCTTATTAGTTGCATCTTATTAGTTACATACTTATTCCTAATTCTAC
>NW_022196900.1:35331528-35375665 GCF_008632895.1 Mastomys coucha | reverse complement strand
TCCCATCAGTCCTTCCCAGCCATCCGGAGCCACAGCTGTTCCAAGTTTCCTTTTTAAGCTTGTTTACCCTAGGGGCAAGGGTGCTAGCAGTTTAGCATTACTTAACTGAACGCCCATCTGAGGGGTTAATACAAGTCTGGTAAGTCCAATCCTGCGCTCCCCTTAGAGGCTCTCTGCAGTGGTTGGGATGCTGCAGGGTTGGCCAATTCCCCTCTGGCTTGTTCTCCATCGGGGTGAGGGCCCCCACTGCCCGTTTTTTGACCTGGCTCCACCATAGGCTGTAGTAAGTGACCCTGCAACTTCTCCCTTGTTAGGCAATGATTTCCATGTTCTTGTAGCAAGCATATTAACTTGCTCATACACCTGCAGTGGATATCCAATTTGCTGCTGTGCAAACCTGCCCTGCCTTAAAAGCATATCTAAAGCCCAGGCAGGACTACCAGCTGCTCGATTAATAGCAGCCTGTTTATTGGCATATTCCTGGGTCTGCTCATGCCACGTGTTGTCGCTAAACATGGCTCCAACCCTGAGTTATTAATTTTAAGCTAATTTTCTGTTACCAATATTACATTCAAAAAGCTGTTGAACCCTTTAAGAGTGGCTTGTGCAGACAGTCAGCCTCTATCAGCTCCTTTTCAGCTGTATGTGGACTGACTCAGCCAAGTTCTTAATGACTTTAAGTGGCAGTATAAGTTTAACTCCTTCAGAGTCTGAGCCACTTTCAACAGTCTGATTCTCAGACTTTGCTGACCTCTCTTCCTTCAGCTGTTTTAACTCTTCCTGTCCCTTCTCTACTGCTTTAGAACACACTTTATTCTCCAAGCAGCTCCTAGTCATCAGCTTTTAGATTGGTTGCACTCCACCTTTTATGATTCCTCCTTCCCAGGCGAATTCCAAATTTCTCCCTAATTCAACAAATATGGGGCAAGATTGCGAGTTCCCCATACTATCACTTTTGATTCATCCTTAATGGGACCTTATTGCTCCAAACCCGGAGACCTTATCGTCTCTTCACCGAGAACCTAGAACCTTATCATCTCTTTACCGAGAGCCTTATTGTCTCTTTACCGAGAACCTTCCCTTTCGTTCCACCTTACCTGGGAACCTTCCAGTGCACTGCCCTGTCTGCAAGGAGTTCTGAGCCATAAAAGATGTCCCCAATGAGTTCCGTGTACGCCTCTTCTCAATTTCCTGTATGTCTCTCCCAGTACGAACTTCTCTATTCCCAGTCCAGGCCACCAAATGTCGTACGCCTTTCCCGTCAGTCATTCCCCATACGGGCCACCATATGTCGGCTGCCTTACCCGTCCAGTGGAAATAAGGAGGTAAACACCAAGCCCTTCTCCATGCAGTTTAATCAGGAACCTTCATTTTTACTTCTTCTCTAGCTAGCTTCTTTTATATTCTTCTATATCTTCTTCTTACATCTTACTTATTACTACTTACATCTTATTAGTTGCATCTTATTAGTTACATACTTATTCCTAATTCTACATCTTACATCTATCCTTACATCTTACTTCTATATCTACATCTTCTCTCCTATCCCATTACCAGCCCCAATTCTACATACTTACTCCTAAATCTCTTCTAACCCATCACCAGCCCTAATTCTACATACTTACTCCTAATTCTCCTTCAGCCCATCACCAGCCCTAATTCTACATACTTACTATCTCTACATACTCACTCAATACTCCTCCAGCCCCCAGCCCTTGCTGTGGCTCCCCACACATGCTTTTCATCCTTTGTACACTACCAAATTTCCCCTTTTGCTATCCTGATTATAGAATACATCTAATCCCTGAAAAAGAATAAAAATTGAAGAAAGACATAAATTTACTTAATCACAATTAACACAATACAATGGGAAAAGACATAAATGTGTCTAGCTTGTGTGATACTTTTCAGAGAAAAGGCAGGAGACTGATTAAAAATAAAAGCCACTGTTTAGAATCCAGAATTCTTTGTCTCTTCTTAGACCAATAACACTTGTATAAACTTAAGTTTTATACAGTAGCTGAAAGTTTCCCTAAAGCATTCATGCAGCAAATAAAAAGCTTATATTAGCCCTTGACTGGCATCCACATGGCCTAAATTAAAGCTAAGGTTACACCTCAAATTTATGAGATATGTTGTTACAAAATGAAAAGAAAAATCCAACAAGGTCAAGTCGTGCAAGCCGTTGTGCCTGGCAAACCTATTATAGTCCCAATCCATAATGCCAGGTGGAATGAAGCCATATGCTCTGAAGTCTTTACATAAAGTCTCATCACTAACACTGATGTGCTCCTTGGCACTTATCCAGATAATATGAAGCTATAACATTAACATGTGGGGAGTTTATGTTTGTTTCATTGTTTTGTTTTAAATGTCACTCTAAGTCTTGACCCTTAACCCAGAATGAAAGGGTAGGAGAAAACACCTAACCAATTTTAATTGCTTTGACAGCTTCATTTAAATCCTAGAAATTATTTTAGATAAACATGAATGCTATCTCTGTCCAAAGAAAAATATGGAGGTTTTTGTATTTGATCTTTTTGATTTTTTGATATTTGTTATCATAAATGTGTACTATAGCTCTCAGATACTTTACAAATAAATCTGCATATATACCTTCAGAAAGAGTCAATAAAATATTTAAGTAATCAGGAAAAATAAGTTATTTTCTAATACCATTGGAACTTACTAACTTTACAGAAAAAAAAAAAGGAAGGATTGTTTTCTATAGCAGAATAATCCAATGGTCTCTTTTAATTGAGAAGAGTAACATCTAAATGTTTACTTGGACTGCGTTTTACAACACAGGCTGTAAATCCTGCTTAGGGAATGATTGCTTGGGTTAATGCCAAGTTACCAGGTGATTCAAATCAATGTTATACGCTATTGCACACTTAAAGTTATTTACAATGCTCTTTACCCTGCTGCAGTCTGTTCTCTCACACTCATACAGAGGAGAGGAATTTACTCAGAATACCAAAGGCCTGATTTCACTTCTGCTTCTACATACACTGCTGTATCTGTAGTTACTCCCATATAAAACCGTGCAAAGGGACACATAGGAGATTTGGGGGAAGTTAGTTTTAGGAAGGAAACTTTCAAATTTCTGTTTCTGTGTTTAAGTATACTGTAGCTGTATAGATGGCTGTAAGCCATCATGTGTCTAACGGGAGTTGAACTCAGGACCTCTCCTTGCTCCAGCCTCGCTTGCTCCAGTGTAATATACTGTAGCTGTCTTCAGACATACCAGAAGAGGACATCAGATTTCATTATGGATGGTTGCTGGGATCCGAACTCAGGACCTTCGGAAGAGCAGTCAGTGCTTTTACCTGCTGAGCCATCTCGCAAGCCCAAAGATTTGTTTTTGTTTTAGGTTTTGGTTTTGGTTTTTGGTTTTTCGAGACAGGGTTTCTCTGTGTAGCCCTGGCTGTCCTAGAACTTACTCTGTAGACCAGGCTGGCCTAGTACTCAGAAATCCGCCTGCCTCTGCCTCCCAAGTGCTGGGATAAAAGGCGTGTGCCACCACTGCCCTCAAATTTCTGGTTTTAACTCTTAGATCTAATGGACTCCATCAATTAGTTGCAATTGTTTTTCGTTTTCTTTAACTTTTCGTTTTCAATGTGGCTGTGATACATTTAAATGTGCTCATACTACAAGCACTAGCAATATCTTGAGTTACTTACTTGTGAATGCTAAGAGAGTACTTATTAGCACACTGGAAATGTGCTCTAAACCCTCTAGACTATCAGACATGAAACATTCACTTAAATCTTGGTTATTTTACTTTCTATTTTATTTATCTTACCATGTTACCAAAATCCATTAAAAAGCTATTACACGTTCTGGGTTTACTTAATTACTTATAAAACAAAGAAGTGATAGTTAATGAGTCAGTCAAGAAATATCCACTGTAAATTAAGAGTAACTAGTATAAAATTAAATAACTTACCTTACTGAAAACCAAATTTAGTGATGAAATTTTGACTTTCTGAATACTAGAAAAGGAATTTAGGGCTTTTATCCCAAAAGAAGAATTTTGATGTTGAAAAACCATTGTAAGAAAAAAAAATCACATTAAGTTTCGATGAACATTTTTACAATGTACTCAACACTATTATGAAGTACATGACCCAGTTCTCTTTCTTTCTTCCTTTCTTCCTTCCTTCCTTCCTTCCTTCCTTCCTTCCTTCCTTCCTTCCTTCCTTTCTTTCTTTCTTTCTTTCTTTCTTCCTTCCTTCCTTTCTTCCTTCCTTCCTTCCTTTTTCTTTCTTTTTTCTTTTTTTGTCTTTGTTTGTTTGTTTGTTTGTTTGTTTTTTGAGACAGGGTTTTTTTCTGAATAGCCCTGGCTGTCCCAGTCTCACTCTATAGACCAGGCTGGCCTCAACTCAGAAATCTGCCTGCCTCTGCCTTCCAAGTGCTGGGATTAAAGGTATGTACCACCACTGCCTATTTCTATAAATAGGAAAATGTTAGAAAATGAGAACCCCATAACTTCAATCTGTGACAAGGAAGGGATGGTAAAAGGTGGGTCTGTTTAAAGCTTCAGATGCAGATATAAATATAGTTCCTGGTAAGCTCCATAGGTTGGAACATAGCTGTTATACTAGAACTCAGGAGGTACATCAGGAAGATTGGGAGTGTCAGTTTAGCATATGTGATTAAAATTTGTGTGGTGTGTGTGTGTGTTAGAGTGGAAAGAGAGAGGCAGAAAAACAGTCAAAGACAGAGATAGAAAGGCAGACAGAGACAGACTGTCTGTCATTATTAGAACTTGAAGCATAAGCGTGGACTGTGATAATCTTGAGTTTGGGAAAGTGGAACTACAACACAGCAGTGCTCTTTATATCTGTCTTTCTCAGTAATGGGGCTGCACAAAGGTGCAGCAATCAAGTGACGGTGTTAAAACATTGTACCATGAGATGGAATATGAAGCCGTATTCATCATGTGGGGCTGCTGAATTCATCCAGAGAAGCAGGTCTATTGCCAGAATCTGTCCTCTGGCTGACTTTATTACAGCCTGTGGCTACTATGAGCACTTTCTATCAAGGGAGCACTTACCTTGGTTTTGGTTAGGATAGTATATGGAGAGAAACTTGTTAGTAACTAGCCTGTCCATTGATTTGTTTAATGGTACAGTGAATTGTCTCTACTTTTCTTTGTTGGCCTGTTTGATTGTTTTTGTTTTAGGGTGTTTTTGTTTGTTTGTTTGTTTGTTTGTTTGTTTTTGCTAAAGTTTTTTTATTTATTATTCATTTGATTTGTTTACATTTCAAATGTTATCCCCCTTTTCAGTTCCCCCTCCATGAGCTCCCCACCTCATGGCTCTTCCCTTTGCCTCTATGAAGGTGTTCCTTCACTCACCTACTCCTGCCTCACCCCACTAGCATCTCCTGCCTCACCCCACTAGCATCTCCTGCCTCACCCCACTAGCATCCCCCTTCTCTGGGGAATCAAACCTCCACAGGACTTGCTCCTTTTTGTTTGTTTGTTTATTTATTGTTGTTGTTCCAACATTTCCTTTAGATAGGGACAATTCTGGGTTAAAAATTTTGAGATGGGTGGGTGGCCTCATCCCTCAACTGAAGGTGGTCTCTTCAGGTTCTATCTCCCTGCTGTTGGGCATTTTGGCTGTCATCCCCACTGGGTCCTGGGAGTCTCTCGCATTTCTAACATCTGGGACCTTTTAGTCATTCTCTAATTCTCCCTGAACCCCCACTGCTACTTATTTGTATTAGTTCTCCTGGCCCTCTGGACTTCTGTCTCTTTCCATAACTGGTCCTACCCCCACCCCTTTTTACCCTCCCCCTCCCCTCTCCCACCCTTTGTCTCCTGTGATTATTTTGTTCCCCCTTCTAAGTGGGTTTGGGGCACTCACACTTTGACCTTCCTTCTTGTTAACCTTCATATGGTCTGTCGGTTTTGAGACAAAATCATGTGTATTGCAGGCTGGCCGTTGAACTGTAGATGACCTTGACATTCTTCTTTTTGTGTGTGTGAAAGTTCTTTTATTTTATTTTATGTTATTGGATATTTTCTTTATTTACATTCCAAGTGTTATCCCCTTTCCTGGTTTTGCCCCCCACGAAACTCCCTATTCCATTTCTCCTCCCCCTGCTTCTATGAGGGTGTTTCCCTACCTACACACCCACTCCTGCCTCCCCGCCCTCGAATTACCCTACACTGGGGCATTGAGCCTTCACAGAACAAGGGTCTCTCCTCCCTTGATGTCTGACAAGACCATCCTCTGCTACATACGCGGTTAGAGCCATGCTTCCCTCCATGTGTCCTCCTTGGTTGGTGGTTTAGTCCCTGGGAGCTCTTCGGGGTCTGGTTGGTTGATATTCTTGTTCTTCTTATGGGGTTGCTAACTCCTTCACCTCCTTCAGTCCTTTCTCTAACTCCTACATTGCGGACCCTCTGCTCAGTCCAGTGGTTGGCTGTGAGTATCAGCCTCTGTATTTGGCAAGCTCTGTTAGAGCTTCCCAGGAGACATCTGATCCTCCTGCTTCTACCTCCCAAGTGTTAGGATTACTTCTGTGTGCCACTGTACCTGGTTTACATGGTGGTGGCAATTATACTCATGCATGCTAATTACATAGTCTACAAGCTGAGCTTTATTCATAGCTGTTGTTTTCAATTTTTTTCCCTATGGAGTTTATTTTTAATGCCTCTTCATAGAAAGTCAGAAATGTATACAGGTCAGAATGAGACTGGCTACCCACTCACTTCTTTGTGCAAGCTAAACTTATGAAATAGAGCACACCAAATATTCTTTCTGCGGGAGACCTTTTGCTGTACTACAAACTAGGAAATTCTGCTTTAAGGTTTTCTTTATTTCAGTACATATGATGTAGACGATAACATGCTTTTGTTTTTTTTTTTATTTTATTTTTCTCCAAGAAAGCTTTGCTCACAGGAAGAGAAGCTCAGTGAAGCTTTGCTTCACTCCTGAGAATGAGGATAGTCCTGGGCAGTCCTACTGGGGAAAGCACATAGCCCATGAACAGTGACTTAGATGCTCATCAGCTGCTGCATTGCTGTCACAATTTTTCATCAAAGCTCTCTAACCTTATAGAAATTTTGTTGCTGTTTTTAAAGGGAGTATAAGGTAATGAGAACTATAGCAGGCAGGCTTAATGTTGTAGTGTTGTAGTTTCCTTTTCAGTGCAAACTTTAGAGGAAGTCATCCACTTACTATCTTTGAGGCTAAGAAACCAAGTAATAGTTTGTGATTTCCTGAGAACAGAAGATTCTATACATTTTTACATTTGCAATGCCTACCTGTGACATAGTTTTGCTCATTACCCTGGACTTTGTAGGCTCTTTCTAAAAATTTTCAAACATAAGTAGATTTTATTCAGTTTATTTTTCTGTACTTAGAATGCCCCTAAAAATGTTATGGTTACATTCTAGATGCTTAGCTATGAGATAATTACAATTTTTCTTAGTATTTATTTAACCTATAATTTTACATATTAGATGCCAGACAAATTTTTGTCTACTGAATGTGTGAGTGTACACAAGTATGCACATACAAAACACAAAAATAACAATAAAATTTCTGATATTAATTTTCTATAATTTTTTATTAATAGAGATTTAGCTTGATAGGAGAAAAATGAAGGATCCCTCCAAATCAGATATATTAAATCCAAGCTAAGAGATCAAGGTTGAGATGTCTGTGTCTTCCGCACCATAGCTCATGTGCCAATTCCTGTGAACCTGCTTTAAACTACTGGCTTAAAGGATCTTCTCAAGGTACTGGCAAATTAATATGTTGGGTTCTTATATAAATTAATTTCTCCTCACTGTCAACCTGGTAATAAGGAAAAATAGAGCTTTTTTGCAAGTAACATCTATTTGATTCTTCTAGTTACATGTTCTAGTACATGTTCTGTTCTTTATAATGGCACAATTAAAGTATTGTATACATACAATCAGGAGATATCATTATTTTAAACGTTAAACAATTCTTTAAAATTTACTTTGCAGATTATTTTCTATTAAAATGTTTACTTATTTATAGTAGACTGTGATGACTTTAATGTTTCTTCTCCCTACATATTTCTTTCCAAATGTGTTTTGCTTCCCTTGGTGTGCTAGTGGGAATAATACAAGTACATATTAAACACTATGGAATCTATCACTTTTCATCACTATTGTCATCTTAGTGGGCTTATCATCCAGCCTGACAATTTAAAGTATTTATCATTCCAACAGCTATGGTCTAGAGTGATCATATGAGATGGAATTCATAGCTGGAACTAGAAGGAAAAGTTCTTTACAAATGTGCAATGAATGTAGACACTTAGAGATTCTAATGGCAGTGTTACTTACAAGTAGGAAAGAAATGTACATGGAGATTCAAGTGAGAGAAAAATATTGTGTCAGGGCATGTCAAAAGAGACAAAGTGGTATAAAGTTGTGTGATAGAGGATTCTAATCTATTACCTCTAGCCCTATAATAGTGAGTGCATTAACCAATTCGCACGGGCAGAAAGTCCTTTGGGTTTAATCATTTCTCCAAGGATGCTGTCTTAATTCAATCTCAATAATAACTATGTTTCAACAAGAAATGCTGAAGTGACACATTCACCTTGTAGTATTTCATTATTTTGATTACATATTGAACAAATAATTTCTGAGTTAAAAGTTAGAAGTCTTCAAAAATTTAATAGTAGAAGAGAAATGCCCTGTCTAGGAGTATAAAAATCATAATTACCAAAAAGTAATATTTGAGGATAATACTCAGATATCATTTATAATTCTGTCCATCACATGAGATTGATTAATGTATATGGGCCACTATCTCTTCACCGGCCTTAAATCCATTCCCTATGCTGATTCCAGACAGAGAACCAAAACATGCACAAACACACACACACACACACACACACACACACACACACACATTCACACACACCCACCTCACCTACTTTATGAATGAACATAAACAGAGTCCATAGATGCAGTACAAAACAACACTCATATTTATTTTAATTATGGCTATAAAAGTAAAATAATTAGCATCAAAGTTATTACAGCTCACTTTGTAGAGGCTTCATGTTATAGATTTAATGTTATTTTACATAACTGTCACCATAACCCTTGTAATTTAGGACTTTTTTATCACCAGTTTACAGTGGAGGAAGAAACTGCTCAGAGGAGGTAATATTGCTGGAGGTAGCAATACTTACTGGCAGTGCCAAAATTTGAACTAGGTTATCCACTTCCAACATCCTCTAGGTGACTGTTATATTTAGTTTCTATTGCTGTAAAAGGACACCATGATGAAGGTAACTTAAAAAGAAAGCATTTCATTTGTGGTTCACTGTTCCAGAGGAGCAAGGCAGCAAACAGGAGCCGTGCTGGAGAAGTAGCTGAGAGCTCAGACCCACGAGCAAGAGGCACAAAGAAAGGCAACTGGGAATGGCATGGTTTTTGAGCTCTCTAAACCCACCCCTACTAACACACCCTCATGATAAAAGGTTTTCTGAATAGCATCTCTGTATATGGCTCAAACTGGCCTGGATCTTATGATCCTCCTACCTCAGCCAACTCAACTGCTCACATTACAGGTTGTGCCACTGTTTTTAGTATTGCTAAAACTTTTGTGATACATTATGAAGGGCTGGGATCAATTATTTGGAAATAAAATCTATAAAATTCTCTATTTCACCATGATGCCAGATAAATAAGCTTGTACAAACAAAAGAAGAATATAAAGTGATATAAAAATAAGCACTGATGAAGTGAGCATGTTCATCACTCTTGTTTATTACGCAACATGTAAAAATACATATATGAATATACATCTGCAGATGTGGATGTAAATTAACTGTTCAGTAGTATATGTAGGCTCTGAATATCAGGAAATTAACTGTTCAGTAGCATATGTAGGCTCTGAACAATCAGGAATATTTTTATTAAGTTAGAAGAGGATGTTTGGGATTTCTAGTCTACATGGATAACAAAACTCAATGTTCTGAGAAGGGAAATAAATATGAAATAAATTAGCAGTTATACTGAATATTAAGGCATGTTCCTTGGTACTGTCAGAGCTTCTACTTGAGATGTCATGATTCAAATAGAATCCTAAGAAGAAATGCAAGTCTGATCAGTGTGTGATATGATCACTGAGATAGTTTCTCTGTTGTACTTCTCCTGTAACTTAAGCAGAGTTTCCTTAGCAAAGGCTTTAGGGAAAATTTGTTGGCTCTCTTGAACAATAAGGATGCCATCTAATATTAATGAAGTAATTTTAGAAACTCCAGAATTCTTCCTCTATAATTCTGAAGAGAAAGTAGTACATTAGAAATCAAAGCAGGAATGTTTGGTGATTAGCCATATGAAAGGATCCTGTAGCTCCATCTCATAGAAATAGCCTGGCAAAGTTAAAAAAGGTATGTTGATTTTTTTATATTTTTGTAATGTATAGATTGTTTAGCAAATCTCTTTTTCCTAGATTTTCTTCTAGACTGGTAGAAGTTTTAGGCTGAGTCTCTCTCTCTCTCTCTCTCTCTCTCTCTCTCTCTCTCTCTGTGTGTGTGTGTGTGTGTGTGTACGTATGAGTATGCATGTGTTTGTGTTTCATATTTATTTATTTACTTACTTATTTGAGACAGGGTCTCAATGATTACAAGCTGACATGAAATACAGTATGTAGCCAAAGATGTCACTGAACTTCACATTCCCTTACTTTTAGCTCCTGAGTCCTGAGCTCACAGGCATGAGTCAGCATGCTAAGTTTATGAAGTTCAGACATTTTAGTCCAGGGCTTTCTGTTTGCTAGAGAAATATTCTCCCAGTTGCACTACATTGCAAACCCTGTTATTTGTGTATGTTTTTATTTTAAATTTTATTTTTAATTTTATTTTTGAGATTATAGTTTAATTAGAACATTTCCCTCTTCCATTTTCTTCCTCCAAACCTTTTCATATACTCCTCACTACTCTTCTTCAAATTAATGGCTTTTTCACTCATTTTTATTGCATGTGTCTATGTATATACCCATACATATACATTCCTAAATATAACCTGTACAGTCCGTATAATGTTGCTTGTATGTGTATTTTCAGTTATGGCCATTTGTCAATGAGCAACAAATATGTGTGTTCTTTGGGGAAGGCCACTTCTCCTGTCCCCAGTTTTTTAACAGTTACTTAATTCTTTGTGTAGGTTTGAGGCATTGTGGGCTTTTCCCCATCCTCTTGGGCATGCTGATTGGTATCACACTTGTTCTACTTATGTTTGGGGAAGCATGTTGATAAAACTTTTTGGGTGTGGATTCTGACATTACTAGAATCATCTCAAAGGATACTACCTCATAGCAAACTTCCTGATCCTCTGGCTCTTACAATCTTTCCACACATTATTCTACAAGGTTCTCTAAACACTGAGTGCAGGCATGGTTATTAGATGTATCCTTAGGGACTGGGTTCCATAATCTACAGTTTGGTTGGCCATAGTTTTCTGTCCTCATGTTTGAAAACTAGGAAACTAATCTGTGTTAGTCAAGCCATGGTTACTGAAGCAGAATCTTATAGCACTAATTTACTAAACATATAACCCCCCCCTTTTTTTCCAAGACAGGGTTTCTCTGTACAGTCTTGGTTGTCCTGGAACTCACTCTGTAGACTACGCTGGCCTCGAACTTAGAAATCTGCCTGCCTCTTCCCCCCAAGTGCTGGGATTAAAGGAATGCACCACCACTGCCTGGCATAATCCTTAAGAAGAATCTATAAATATGTGTCCTTACACCCACAAATAAGTGTAATTCTTACCCTTCATTAAGGAAACTTCTATTTGCTACAGATGGAGACAACTAGACTATTTTAGAACCACCCTGTCATCACTCAGTTGGTTCTGACACCTCTGTGTATCCTAGTCTCTCCAACTCTTTCATCAGTGCTAAAATCTTTTTGCCTCCCCACTACAACAAGGTTTCTGGTTCTGGAGTACTAAAAGTTCACTCATTAGTTAGGGATGATCTTTTGCTTTTCTTCCATAAACCTTTCTTCACCATGTAGCCAGAGTAATCTTTTCAGATTATAGATCTGATTATGTATTTCCCTGCATCAAATCTATAAAAAGATTTGCATTACTCTTATAATACACACCACATTTGGTACATGGTCAACTAACTTCTGCTTTTTCTGTTGATTTCTCACTGGTGCCCCATTATATATGTTGTGTTTCTTAGCTTCTGGCTGGCATTCTTTGTGTTCCCATGGAATGACATAGCTGAATCTGCTGTAGTTTTATTTTTGTTTGTTTGGTTTGTTTTTTATTTGTTTGTTTTGTAGTTTAAACTTACTGTGAACTCTATGGAGAGACTTTTACTAGCATCTCAAAGCATGCTAATATTTCATATCCACATAACATTTTATTTTTGCTGAATTGAAAATATGTATTTCTTTCTTTAGTGACATGCATATTTGATTCACTGTCTACTGGATCCATGAGAACAGGAATATTGGAAATCTAGCTGTCCTCAAAACCCATATTACATAGCCTTATGCTTTCCTCATGTTAGTCATTCACCAGTAATTTGCAGACTAAATAAAAAGTTGATTGATTGTAGATGATCGTTGATGATCATTGATGGTGGAGATGTTTCCAAATACAGGAGTCATTCTTGTCATTCCATGCTTGTTTGAGTACCTACACTTTTGTTACTTTCATGTTTTTACTAGAAAATTTGTAAGTAGCTTATTATGGAATTTCCCAGAATTGGAAAGTCATTGCACAACACTTATAATGGTCATAAATTTCATGATTTGAATTTATGTAGTCCTATAACTTTGCATTATAGATGGTTCTCTTTAATAAAAATCTGCTGGGAAAAATGAATCAGCAAGAGCTGGAAATGTGCTGTGTCCCCCGAGACACAGCTGTTTTCCCAGCTCTATTCAATTCTTACTCTACGTCCATGTAATCCAACTAATCATTTTCTAGAGAGATTAGAACTGTAGTTGGTATTAAATAAGATAAACAATTCTTTCTCCTAAAACCAAGCAGAATCTGAGTGTCTGAGTTTAATTTTTCCTTCCCTAAGCTGCTGCTTCTTAGTCTAGGGGTTAGAAGCTAACACTGCTGCCAATACATCAGTAAATGCCTAGAGCTGCTGATTCCTTTGTTTAACATTTACTGTCTGCTTCTACGCCCTTCTCCAGAAAAGAGGACAGGTGTTTAATTTATTATTTAAAAGAATAACTAACATTTGTGTACCTGTTGGTTATAAAACATTTACTAAATGTTTTACTAATGGCTTCTTTCTTCTCCCAAAGAAAGCATGTCAAGAGAATATGAGAATTTCTATTTTATTATCATGTTGAAAAAGCAGAGAGCTTAATTGGTTAACCAAAACCCATAAAACTGTTCAAAATATTCTGGAATTTATAATCATGCCCCTTACATCAGAAACTTAGTATCTCAAAGATCAAAGCACAAGATTCTAAATTATTTTTAATTATTAGAAAATTGAGTTCAAACTTACATGACTGGCCTAAGTTGTATTTCTGGAACATCTCTCAGAAGGAGAAGAATCATCTAGGCTTTTCTATATTTTAGAATAGAATGCATATAGAAGCTAGTTTAAACATAACAGACACTTTCTGCCTATCTGTTTTGTACCTCCTTTTCCTGTTGTTGCACTTGTTTGGGTCCATAACAGTATACGTTTGTTGATTGATAGAGGACAAATAGGGCCATAGGAAGAATAAATCAGCACAGGGTAAGAAAGGCACGGGGTTGAGGCATCCTTTCTACAATTGGGACAAGTAGTACAGTAAATCACACAATCTGCTATGTATTCAAAAGTATGAGCAATACTTCTTCACAATACCCCAAGAATCTACCTAAGGAGAAAACTCTGTTTCAAATTGCCTAGTCCTCTCCCTTTTTTATTTTTATAGAAAACAGTTTTTTGCACAGCATAAATTCCCATCTCTTATCTCTCTCTAAACCCTTCCCACCTCTTCAGTCAATGACTGAATAAAATGTTTTGTGTAAATGTACCATATTTACTTTATCTATTCATCAGCTGATAGACATCTTTAGCTTTCTTATGATTTCTGGTTATTACAAATACAGAAGCTATGAGCATATGTGAACAAGTAACTTTGAAGTCAAGTATGGAATGTATTGGATATATTCCCTAAAGTGGTATACCAGGATTTCAAGGTAATTCTATCTATTCCTAGCTTCATGAGAAACTGTGAATATAAAAGTTTGGATTTCCATCATCAGTGAGTAAGTCTCCCCTTTACTCCACATCCTTGCTAGCATGAGCTATCATTTGCTTTATTGGTCTTGGCCATTCTGATAGCTGTAAGACGAAATCCCAGAGGAGTGTTTATTTGAATTTTTCTGATGGTAAAAGATGTTGAATATTTCCTTAAGTGTTTCTTAGCCATTTTGTTTCATCTTTTGAGAATTATCTGTTTAGATTCCAACCCCATTTTTAAAAATTTGAATTATTTATTCTTGGTCTCTAGGATTTTTTTCTTTTCTACTTATTATATTTTAGATATTAGCTCTCTATGAGATATTCAACTATGCTAATTTAATTTTTTTCCTTCTTTTTCTTTTTCTTTTTTTTTTTTTTGAGGTGGGGGAGGGTTCAAGACAGGGTTTCTCTGTATAGCCCTGGCTGTCCTGGAACTCACTCTGAAGACCAGGCTGGCCTCGAACTCAGAAATCCACCTGCCTCTGCCTCCCAAGTGCTAGGATTAAAGATGTGTACCAGCACTGCTTGGCTTTTTTATTTTTCTTAACATTTTATTTCCATAGACTTTTTAAAGAAAATAAAATGTAAATTGCTAAGTAATCTTTGTAAATCCCTATTCAAAAAATTCTACAAAAATAAAATCTTTGTGAAAGAGATAAAGGAGAGTCTGTAGAAAGTAGGTGAAATATCAAGAATAGTGAGCTAAAAGATGGCAATCAAATGGTAAATAAAAATAAGGCCTAGGAAAGAAGATTACAGAACAAGGAACAGACAAAATTGGGTAAAAAGAAGGAAATTAAATCATAAATATAGGAAGTCAGAAAATTTATAGATGAGTCAGAATGCCAGAGGTCTCAAATTGAGCCCACAAAGTCTGTTTCTTGATGAAAAGTAAGAAAGCAGTCATAATAGTATGATATCTCCCCCCTCAAATATTTTTTTTCTAAACATCGTCTAGCAGAAACATTCTGTGTTCCCAAAAAACTGATGATAAGAAGCATATTACCTTCCCAAGGCCTCATTAGGTTGTTTTCTAATAAGAGTAAAATGAGAGATTCTTAGTGATTCTTTATTATTTCTGATAAAAGACCTTAATATAAAAAAGTGATTTGATATAACTGACAAATGAGGCATAAGATTAACAAATTAGATCATCTGAGCACTTAAGAAGATAATTACTAATAAGTCTTGTTTAAAAAAAAGTTACTTGCAATCATTTATAATTACATAAAAATTGGAAACAATATAATCATCCAATCATGGTAGTATGCCTATATAATCATGATACAACTAGAAAATATCTTTTAAAGATAATCTTACTAAAAGAGTAGCATAGCCTCACAATTTTACATGGCATAGATGAAGAAAATAATAAATTTGAAGTTGTAACATTGTATAATATAAATTATGTAAAAATATTAGTGGAGAAACTGACGATGAGTACAGCTGAGTATTCTGTGGATTCCTCATTCTGTTCTCTGCTAATGTATGTATTTTGATTTCTTATAATGAGCCTCTGTTCAGGACATATTGCTTTACTATTTAGAAAAAACTAATTGCCTTCCCTTTTTCACTTTGGAAGGCCCACTTGAGAGTTATAATGCAGCTTGTCCTTCCATTTTGAAATTACACTCTGGCTTTTAGAATGATGAGAGTATTATAATGTAACTTCAAAATACTACAGATTTCTAGTCTTTAAAAGAATAACTGCCTACTCCGCATTACAAGTTCTGCATGTATTAATTGCTACAGAAAGTGATATTTTATATTATAAACCTATAATATACTATAGAAAAATTCAATTATTTAACTATCATTTACTGGAACAGACTACTCATTGTCATGTATCACTTATACCTTCAAGAACATTGTTTGTCTTCTGAGTGAAGAATGCAAATAATGACGAATGCACAAATAAACTTAAAAATCATGGTGAAATACAGTGGAAAAAAATGAATGGTGGTTTTATGGAATGTATCACACAATATTTTACATGCTGTGTGCCCTAGTGTGGTCAGGGAGTGCTTTTCTCCAAGCTTCTGATATATCTACAGCAGTGAGCTACAGTCATGACACTCTGGGAACTCTTTTTTTTTTAAAGATATTTTCTTTATTTACATTTCAAAGGTTATCTGTTGAGGGGAAATATTAAAATGACAGGCAAGTTCCTGCGCTACACTGGGCACCAGTGGGTCACGTGGCTCCAGCGGGATATTCTCACCCCAGCAGATCCTCTGGCTGAGAGCTGCTGAAATGTTTGTACCCTACTCACTAAGTTCTGTTGGTGCGTCCTTGCCACATCAGCCCCACACAATGACCACTCACCCTGCGGTTAGCTGCCACAACACCCAGCAACCCAGTAGAAACAAAATTCTTGAAGCTTATAATTAACCAGTCAGATTTATGTATTAATAAATTCTCAATGCACAAGAAGCCCACACAATAATTTCAGAGACAGTTGATAATGATAAACCTGCCCACCTAGATTAGACAAGTTACCCCAATTATTCTATCCCTATATGATATAAATCTACCGGTGGCTATTTAAAACCACGAGGATTCTGAATCATCTGGCTTGTGGCCTTTCCTCTTGCTTTCTCCTCCTCTGTCTCCTCTGGCCCTTTTCCTGAAACTCTTAGCTCCGCCTCCCTTTTCCATGTTGAATCACAGCCCTCTTGATGCACTAATATTTAAATTAATTGGACAAGGAAAATCATGCCACAGTCATCCCTTTTCCAAGTCTCCCTTCTGGAAACCCACTATCCCAAACCCTTTCCTCTGCCTAAATAAGGGTGCTTTCCCACCCACTCCTGCCTTCCCACCCTAGCATTCCTCTACACGGGGGCATCAAACATCCTCAGGTCTAAATGTCACTCCTCCCACTGGTGTCCAACAAGGACATCCTCTACCACATATGCAGCCGGAGCCATGGGTCCCTGCATGTGTATTCTTTGGTTGGTGGTCCAGTCCTTGGGAGGTCTGGGGCATCTGGCCACTTGACACTGTTGCTCCCCATATGGGGCTACAAACTTCCTCAGCTCCTTCAGTCCCTTCTTTGACAAAGGAGCTAAAACCATCCAGTGGAAAAAGGACAGCATTTTCAATAAATCGTGCTGGTTCAACTGGAGCTCAACATGTAGAATACAAATTAATCCATTCTTATCTCCCTGTACAAAACTCAACTCCAAGTGGATCAAGGACCTCCACATAAAACCAGATACACTGAATCTAATAGAAGAGAAAGTGGGGGAAAGCCTCAAACACATGGGCACAGGTGAAAATTTCCTGAACAGAACACCAATAGCTTGTGCTCTAAGATCAAGAATCAATAAATGGGACCTCATAAAAATTACAAAGCTTCTATAAGGCAAAGGACACTGTCAATAGGACAAAACGGCAATCAACAGATTGGGAAAAGATGACGAACCAACATTTGGGCAAGAATCCACTAGAAATTTAAGATTATTAGCCTGGGAGTTAGTTTTATTTATTTATTTATTTATTTATTTATTTATTTATTTATTTATATTTTATTTTATTAGTGAGCACTGAGACAGGTCACGTGTACTTTGGTACGGGAATTGAAACAAAGAAACTGCTATTGTACTCTGAGGTCCCCTGTTGTGGGGAGCTTCAGGCTGCTCTGAGACAGAGAGCATGTAGGATTATTAGTCTGAGAGTTAGAGTTTTATTTTATTGTTTTTTTTATTATTTTTTTAAATGAATAACTGGGTAGCACTAAAAATGAGTCACGTGACTCAAGTATGGGAACTTTGAAAGAAGAAACTGCTAGCAGCACTGAGGTCCCCTGCTGTAGGAAATTATAGGCTGCTCTGAGTGAGAAGAATGGAAGCTACCTCTTAGGGCAGAGGGATTAAACTGTGAATTTAAAATTAGGATTATTTGCTTTTAGGATAGATTTTTATTCAGATTCTGTCCAAATCACATGGGAAATTCCACCTACGGTTTGGAAATAAGAGAGAATATTAGTCTCTTACTACAGAGTAGAGGGTGCAGTGATAATCATTGCCTGTTTTGATCAGGTATTAATTATTAATATCTGTAGCTCATGATAGAGAGATGAACAGATAGGTATTATACAGGTATTAATAAAATATGTCTGTGGCTCTAGGCAGAGAGCAGAACAGTAGAAGTTATAAGATTGCTTAACCAGAAACAGGATACTCATATTCTGTCTAACGTGGGCTCCAAGGGAATATTGTTTTGTTTTGTGGGTTTTTTTCTGGCTTAACAAAATAGACAAGGTCTAAGTATAGGCACATACAGTATTTTACTTTACTTCATTTGTTTTAGATTGTTTTAATTCTCAAAATGGGTGTAATTTTGAGTTTTGTAGTTATATTATTGCTCTAGGAGAGAGATCAAAAGATTTTTCTGGTGACCGGCGGCTCAAGGATACACTATTTTGCAAGAAAGTCTGTCTTTGCATTTTTTGGAAGGGTGCCTAGTACCAATATACCTTCTTGAGTAAGATGGATCAGGCTTGATACAGGTAGACCCTCAGAAGATTAGATTCCAGAGACTAAAATGTTTTGAGATTTATATATTATAGAATATACAGCCTTGATAAATCTCCTTGTCAGACATGCTGAACTGATCTGCTTGAACTCCTGATGTCCTGGACTTTCAGCCAGATCCAGTCAAGATACAGATATCAGAGACTAATCAATACTATTTGTAGTGGCTATTCCTGGTTGTCAACTTGACTATATCTGAAATGAACTACAATCCAGAATTAGAAGGCTCACCTGGCCCTTAATCTGGAGGCTGAGAGATACAAGTTTCCGACCTGAATCTTGGCATGGAGATCTTGAGGTATAGTGGCTATGAATCCTAGATTAAGACTGGAAGATCTAGGAGTTCAAGCAGGGTCATCTGGGGTTAAAGGTGTGGTGACACACACCTTTAACCTGGGCCACAACTTTTGCTGGAGACCTATATAAGTACATTGGAAGAAGGAAAGCTCGCTCTGCTTCACCTGCTTGCGTTGTGGGACTGAGCAACTGCTGGATCCTCGGACTTCCATTCACAGCTGCTGCCGACCATTGTTGGGACTTGATTGTTGGGAGTTGGACTACAGACTGTAAGTCATCAATAAATTCCTTTACTACATAAAGACTACCATAAGTTCTGTGACTCTAGAGAACCGTGACTAATACACTATTTTTCCTACCTTCTCCTTCTTCATAAAATCTCAATGCTCATATTCAGCTTGAAGAAGTTATGAAGAGTTGTCTTCCCAGTTCCCTGGACTTTGGGGCTTGAGAGGGTTATTATAGGTATAGCCATAATCCAAATTGGTAGAAATCTTTATAATTGTCACTAAGTTGAAGTCATAATTTCTGAAATGGTACATAATTTATTTTGATACAAAATCAAAGGTTTTCATTGGTACAAACTTCTTCTATTGATACTAAAAATTTGAGAGTACAGGACTTAAACCAATTCCTTCTGTTACTGTTTTTATAAACTGATCTGGGATAATTAAACCTGTGAGTTAAGGGCCAAATAGCAATCCCATGGCTCTGAGTTTATTGTTAGGATGTTTTCAAGATTTTATTTAGAAATAGCTAAGAGTAGTTAACAGACAATAGTCCAGATTACTTTATATAGATAGTTGGTTTTCAGAAATGTCAGAAATCCACAAAATGTGACACTTAATGTTTTTTATTCAGTTGTTGTTAGAGACTAATCTGCTCCTGACAACTTTTCCTTCCTTCAATTCAAGGAAGACATTGAGCGTCTATGAGTTACTCCAGTTGTGGTGAGACAGCCATTAGGCAAGAATTGTCTCATTTCATCAGTGTCCAAAAATACGACACAATTACAGGTTAGGACAGCTTGGTTCTGCTAAGACAGAATAAGATAGTCCTTAGTTTCCTGTTTCTGTAAGGTCTGTCAGATGATTCTGGGCCAGAAGGCTGAAGATCAATGCTCCAACATTTTGGAATAAGGGACTGTCCAGGTGGCCAATTGTCTCTTTAAATTGGCAAAGTTTTGGAAGCTATATTTTGTGCTTCTCATATTTTTAGGTAATATTAATTGTTTTGTATTTCTGACAAGGTTGAAAAACTACTTATAGTCTCATATCCTACACAGGCTATTTGCTTTGAGAGAACATATTTGAAAGAATGGTTTTCAGATGACATTCGATCTGAAGCCAAGACATAAGTCAGGTGAAGAATTATATATAGTCTTTTAAGTTAGGATATAGGAGAGTTTATTTTATTGACAAAAATGTTGGGCTGGGTTTTAGGTCTATCTTTTACTTTATTATGTACAAAATGGTAATAGTTATACTCAATTTACATTTTGAGAGAAAGTTTTTTTTTTTTTTTTCAATTAAACAGAAAGGTGAAATGTTGCAGGATTTTCCTTGTCCAATCACATTAGGGCAGCAAGAAGCCTGTGATTGGACAGGGAAAAGGGAGGTGGTGTGAGGAGTTGGAGAGACAGAGAGCTTCTCAGGGGAGAAGGAAGAAGTAGAGTAAAGGTGGACATAAACTAGCGTGACTTGAACCAGCCACAGTTATGATATAATAAGGTTAGAGTAATTGGGATAATGCTTTTGTCATTATCAATTGGCTCTGAAATTATTTTATTGGCATCTTGTAAATTGTAATTTTATTGATAAATAAATCTGATTGGTTAACTATAAGCCTTAAGAGTTTAATTCTACCGGGTAATTGGGTGTTGTGATGGGTGACCGTGGGGTGTGTGGGAGCATTGTGTGGTAGCTAGAGAAACTTTGGGGCCCCCACCAGAGATTTGGTGGGCTGAGAGATTGCGGAGCTGAGAGAACCCAGTAGGAGCCCTGTGGCCTGTTGGGGCCAGAGAGTTGGCAGGTTGAGAGAAGCAGGAGCATGGAGAGTTGGCGAGTTCTTTTTTAATATTTCCCACAACAACTGGGAAGTCTTTTTACAATACTACATTCTTTCTTCTGTGGTCATCTTTATGTAATATTCTATTGATATGTACACAGTGCTCTCTTGCTTTAATGTGACAATTTTCATGGGCAGAATAGGCTCTAGAGCATCCTGTGATATGGGCTAAGAACTAAGTTGCAAGTTATGTGCAGTTCAACTATGTAACTATCTGAGTTTGTTCCCTTTATCCCTTTCATTCTTTTTTATCTGAGGATCATTGCCCAACCAATGTTCTACAAACATTTCACTACATCAGAATATGCTACCATGGACAGTACCACAGAACAGGCAATCCTTGAAGAGAAAATATAATTTGAATTGTAAAAGATAGTAAGGAGATGCCCTAAGTAAAAATGCTAAAACATGAAGAAACTTTTAAATTTCAAAGGAAAGAAAAGAAACCAATATGGACACCCTGGTCAAATTTGCATACCCAGAGAGTAAGGAAGCACTGATTGATACATAGGTTTCCCGAATAATAAAACCTATATTTGTTTGCATTTCTTTCAGAGAAATTATGGGGCTTTGTTGCATGAAAAAGAAGTATTTTATTGCAATACTTAATCATGAAACTTTACCTATGCTAGTACAAGCACTGATTTAAATGGGTTTTGAATTGGTTCCTTATGTGTATATGATGTTGTTCCTAATGTATCATAATTTCAAGTATGATTTTCAAAGTATGTTCAATTAAATGTTTTTTATATGTTTATTGATGTGTCTAAGAAAGAAATATTTGGAAGTAATGAAGACACTATTATTTGGAGACCAGGTAGGCTGTCTGGAGAGCTTCTCCACTATCTCTGTTTCCACAGACCCAGTTCTCAGCATGTCCCCCAGGGCTGCAACAAATCATCTCCCATGGCCTTCCTTTCTCCAACATTCATCATCAGTACTCCCCTTGAACATAACCAACAGGCCAATAAAATAGGCAACACACTGAAAATCCAGAGAAGAAACAAAAACCAAGGAAGAAAACATTAACTCAACACAGACAATCCTAAACAATACAAGAATTGTTGGAGGTATCACCTTCCTGAATTGAAGTGTACTACAGAGCAATTGTGGTGAAAGCCAGAGATGCATCAATTGATGTAACTATAATGAAGACCTAAATATTCACACAATTATGGACACCTGAGTTTTGTTCAAAAGGCCAAAATTATACACTGGAAAAATTAAATAGTTTTCAACAGATGGTGCTGACCAAACTGGTTGTCTGCATATTGAATGCAAATAGATTCATAAGATTACCCTGCACAAAACTCAGTCCATGTGGATTAAAGTCATCATCATAAAACCAGATACACTGAACCTGACAGAAGAAAAATTGTGAAAAAGCCTTTAATGCATTGAGACAGGAGACAACTTTTTAACATAACACCAAAAGAGGAGGCACTAAGAACAGTGATTTTTAAATGGGACCTCATGAAACTGAAAGACAAATGATACTGTCAATTGGATAAATGGACAGTCTACAGAATGTTAAATATTTTACCAACGCATCATCCAATAGACAACTAATATCCAAAACATATAAAGAACCCAAGAAACTGGACACCAAAATATCAAATAATCCAATTTGAAAATGTGGAACAGGTCTAAATAGAGAGTTCTCCATAGAGGAATCACAAATGGTAGAGAGGTACTCAAAGAAGTGTCCAACAATCTTATCCATCAGGGAAATTCAAATCAAAACTACTTTGTGATTCTATCTTACACCTGTCACAATGGCTAGGATCAATAACACAAGTGACAGTTTATTCTAGTGAGGGTGTGGAGCAAGAGGAACACTCTTACATTGCTGCTGGTGCTGTATATCCACTTTGGAAATCAATACTACAATCCTTCCAAAATTGGGACGCAATCTACCTCAAGAATCAGGATAATATTCTTGGGCATATACCCCAAAGATGCTGCATCCTACCACAGAAACATTTGCTCAACTATGCTTATTGTGACTTTATTTACAATAGCCAGAAACTGGAAACAACCTAGGTGTCCCTCAGCTGAATAGTGGACAAAGAAATTATAGTACATTTATGCTATGAAATATTACTTACCTGTTTTTTCTGCTTTATTTCTTAATGGCATCATAAATTTTGAAGGCAAATGGATGAAACTATAAAAAAATAATCATCCTATATAAGGTAACTCATACCCATAAAGACAAATGTGGTATGTATTCACTTATAAGTGCATATTAGCTGTTATGTAAATGATAATAAAGCTATAATATACATGCCTAGAGAGGTTAGATAAAGAAAAGGACTCTAGGGGAAGCATATGGACCTCAATGGTAAGGAGAAATAAAATAAATTTTACAGGTGGACTGAGGGCAAGTGAGGAATGGATTTGGAAGGATCAGGTATGGTCATGAAGGAAAGGAGGAAGAAAGTGAGGGGAGAGACACCTGAAATTTGGGAGTATTGGAGAAGTGTTAAATAAAAAAAGAGTCCATGAATTGTGGAGGAAAAAATGCTGGATACTGGAAGGGTAAAATTGAGAAGAAGCAAGGGAGAAATGATATAATTGTATCTTAAATATTTTTTGTAAGCTCCTTTTTGCTTTGAGAAGGTACAAAACAAACAAACAAACAAACAAAACCTTCCTGGTCCTCATACAAAAATATCTAGGGCCAGATGAATTCTACTAGATCAAAAACAAACCAAAATCACAAACAAAATACAAAGAAACAAACAAAAATCAACCTAGTACCAATGTTCATCAAAGTATTCCTCAAAATAGAAAATGAAGAAACTTTCTAAATTTCTTTTATAAAGCCAGAATTACTGATATCAAAGACAGAAAAAGTCTAAAACCAAAATAATTTTTAGGCTTTCATCTCTCATGAACATAAACATGAACATTCACAATAAAGTATTGCAAATTGAATTCAAAATCATACTAAAATGGTCACACATCATGATTAACTTACTTTAGTCCCTATGATGCAGGGGTCACTTAGTATAAACAAGTAATGCAATTCACTACTAAAGTAGACTAAAAGACAGAAAACATGATCACCTTGTTGGATCCCAAAAAAGCCACTGAAAAAAATCTAATATTCCTTCATGACAAAAGTCCTAGAGAGATTAGGAATAAATGTAATAAAGCAAGCCCACAACCAAGATCATTCTAAATGAAGACAAAGATGTCTAGTCTCACAATTTCTGTTGAATATAATGCTTGAAGTTTTGGCTAGAGTAATAATACACATGATGCAGGAATACAAATAAAAATTCAACAAGTAAAATTATCCTTATTTGCAGAAGATATGATTCTGTATAGAAGAGATTCTAAGGCCTCCACCAGAAAGTTCTTAAAAATTTCACTCATCGAAGTATGAGGATATAAAAGTCACACACACAAGTTAATACCCTTCACATGTATAAAAAACAAAGACATGGAACAATGTTAAGAAAAAAATACTTTTCACAATTGCCATGAAAGTTGTAGAATAAATTTAATCAAAGAAATGAAGGACTTTACATGGAAAATATTAAGACACTGAAAAAAGAAGCTTCCGGAAAAAACATATCACAAGATTGAGAGACTTCACATAGCCATAGACTGGCAGAATTACTAGTGTGTAAATGACCTTCTCACCTAATGCAATCTCCAAATGCAACACCATCTCCATCAAAACTCCATTTGAACTCTTTACAAAAAAATTTTAAAAACCCTTCATTTCTGTATGGAAATGCAAAAGACTCAGGGCAGCTAAAAGAACACTGAAAAGAAATGACCATCAAGCAGCAAACAAAACAAAAACAAAACTTCTGAAAGTATCACCAACCTGGGTTTCAACAGGTAGTGTGTAGCTATAATAATGAAGATAGCGTAGTGCTGCCAGAAAGAAACAAAAAACAAACAAACAAACAAAAAACAGGCTCATTGATTGATAGTATATAACTGAGGTTCACTTATAAATCTAGTCTCCTACACCCACCTGAGATTTGACAAAGAAGACAACATACGATGTAGAAATGAGAACAGCATTCATAATTGGTGCTTGTCAAGTTGGATAGCTACATATAGAAGAATGAAACTCTATCCTCAGCTCTCACCCTGAACAAATCTCAATTAAGAATTAACAAGGAAACCCAACATTAAATCTGGTATTCTGAGTTTGAGAGCAGAAAATTAAGAAATGTACTTGAGCTTATTGGCACATAAAGGATTTTCTGAACAGTACTCCAGCAGAAGAAATTAACAACAGCAATAACTGACAAATGGGGACACATGAAACTAAAACTATTTTCTACAGCAAAGGGTATCATCATTCAAGGAAAGAAGTTTACAAAATGTGAAAAAATTCACAACCTATACATCTGAAACAGGATTAGTACCTTCAATAAATAAAGAGGTCCCTAAAATAAACATCAAGAAAACAATCAACTGAATTTTAAAATATGAATCATAACAAACAGGTGCCAATGTGCAATGGTGGAGAAATTCAAAAGAGAGGAAATTAAGGCAATTTCTGAACTCATATTTCATCTTGGGAGCAGGGGTCTTATGCCCTGAAAGCCAATGCTTTAATTTCCTTGTTTCCATATCTTTCTCAAGTCCAGTTTGATTCCACCCAACTTCTGTCAAAAGAATGAATGTGGCTTTCTCCATATAAAACTGCCTCCTGCCTTTCCACTTTTTTTCTCTGTGTTCACTATAGGAAACACTTTTTCTCCTAAATTTTTATATGCATGCACAAGTACTAGCAACTTCATTTGTTAGAACAAAAATTAGAACCAAGACATCAATAAAACAAGTGTATACAATCTCACATCTGAATACACCATATATATTCACATTTTGTGACAGCCCCTAATCCCAGCCTTTATCTTCCTCAAACAATTAGATAATTCTTGCCTCCTCCTGGTGCCACAATAAGTAGGCTTCTGCTAATTCCTTTCTTAGTGGGGCTTGGCTATTCACTCATAGCTGAAAACCTAACTTTAACCTTCAAAAGATTTTTGCTTTGTTATAATATTGGGAAAAAAGAACAGGCGTGATGCTGTGCCAATGATGCAAATGTAAAAGTTTTAAAAATGGACTGGAGAGATGGCTCAGCAACCATCTGTATTTGGATTCCATGCCCTCTTCTGGTATATCTAAAGACAGCTACAATGTACTCATAAAATAGAAAATCATTTTTTTCTTAAATTATTTAACCTTTTATTTTTACACTCCAGATTTTATTCCCCTCCTGGTCCACCTTCATACTGTTCCACATCCCATACCTCCTCCCAGCCCCCTGTCTCCATGAGGATATCCCTACCCCTCCAGATTTCTAAATTTCCTGGGGCCTCCAGTCTCTTGAAGGTTAGGTGCATCTTTTCTGACTGAACCCAGACCTGGCAGTGCTCTGAGCTTTAAAAATGATATAAAGTTAATTGTTTTTATAAGTGTGCCATTTACTTTTTGTTTGGTTGGTTGATTGGTTTTAATGATGGAAAAGTGCATAAAATATATTTGATACTGCAAGCACAAGTGTAAAACAATGTGAAACTTCACAGCTTTTATTCTGAATATATAGATGTTCATTGCTTTTTATAGACACTGGTCATATTAATTTTGGTGTGTGATTTTTTTTATTTGCAAAGTACTTCTTTAATAACATTTTGAAAAGAAAAACAAAAATCCATTTTCCTCAAAAGAAAAAATTCATTAAAAATGATCTGAGGCTCCTAAAATGAAAACTTCAAGGAGGCTTGTAAGACAGGAGTTCTTTAGGGGCTGGAGAGATTGGCTCAGGGGTTAAGAACACTGACTGTTCTTCCAGTGGTCTTAAGTTCAATTCCCAGGAACTGCATGGTAGTTCACAACCATCTGTAATGGGATCCATTGCTCTCTTCTGGTGTGTCTGAAGACAGCTACAGTGTACTCATATATATAAAATAAATAAATAACTCTATAAAAAAAAAAAAGAATAACAGGAGGAAGACAGCAGGACAGAGTGCAATGTGCCCAGATCAAGAGTTTCCAAACAGAAATAATGAAAACAGCTGGACTAGAGACCATTCTCATGACATTTTGGTAAAGAACAGGCTGCTTTCTGCTCTTGTTCTAAAAAGTTCTCAGAGGCTAAATTGAAAATTAATGGACTAATTTCTTTGGGGGAGGAGATTTCAAGACACTTTCATTGACACTAATATTGACACTTTCAGATGGTTACTAAAAATCACTATTATGCAGGTCTAAAATGAAAAAGAACAAGTGGGGCAAAAAGAAATACATACTTTCCAGTTTGAGGAGAGAAAGAGCATTTCAAAGGGTAACATAGGACATAAGGCTTCTGCTGAAAGGGAACAAGAGGTGAAGAAGGGATTGGTCCTCAAGGAAATGAAAGGAGGGGTAGCCTTGGGGTAAAAGTACACCCTCTTAGGATCCCAACGTGTGAAAAGAAAGGTGTAAGGCATTTTCTCCTTCTAAGCCAACAATAAATGAAAGCTACCAGAAGTGTTACTCACTGCCACCAGGGTCTATCTCAAGTAGGCAGCTGAGCATGCCAGTGTCATCCAGGAGGTTTTGCGTTTAGAGTCATGAAGGATGTATGAGTGAAGGAGCTGTGCTTTCTTACTTTGATGTTAATGAAGAAGGCTGAGTATTTGATAAAGGAGACCCTGCATGAAGGTCATGAGATGGCAAGAGACCCCAAAAATCCCTTGGATGATGTTGTCATAGTGAAGAGTCTATTGTGTTGGAGACTCTAATATGTTGGCAATGCCTATTTGTGAGGAGATGTCAAGGAGTGCTGCATACTGCCTGTAATCCAGCACAAGAAAGACAAGTATTAGGAAGGTAGCAATGTCAGAAGGGCACAGCTACCTTAGCTATCTTATGTCAGACACAGAACTACAGAATACGGAGTTTGCCCTGCTGGCTTTCGGTCTTGCTTTGCCCTAGTATTGTCTCACTGTGTTCCCATTCCTCCCTTTTTGAAATGATAATATATTATCTATGACCTCTATGATTTTATATGTTGGTCATATATATATATATATATATATATGTATATATATGCACACATACAAACACACACACATATATTTATGTATACATATACATACATATATATATGTATATATATACATATATATATATATATATATTACATTTACAGGGTTACAATTAAGAGATTATCTTATCTTGAGTCTAAGAAGAGGTTTTGTACTTTAAAGCAGTGTTGAGAATAAAAGACTATGGAAGCTCTTAAAGTTAGACTAAAGGTATTTAGCACTAGGATATGGCCATAAGCCTAAGAGTTCCAAATATCAAATGTAATAGTTTGATTGATAATGTCACCTATAGGCACTTATGTTTAAATACTTGATCTCCAACTAATGTCATTGCTTGGTAAGAATTCGTAGGTGTGATCTTGATGGAGAAGACGTGTATTGGCTTTGGACATCGACACACTGCTTACTGTTTATTAGTGAGCACTGAACTCTTTCTTTCATCATGCCTTTGCTCTGCAATTGAATACTTTTTCTCTCTGAAATTATAAGTCAAATTAAACAATTTCTTTTATAGGATACCTTGGTCATGGCATTTTTATCACAACATTAAGAAAGTAACTGAGAAACTCACCGAAGGAATATAAAATCTAGTAGATGCTTGGGTGAAAATAAGAAAAGCCAATATAACAATGTAACTCAAGTTCAGAGAAGTTAACCAAGAAATGACAACATTCAGTGAGAATAACTGAACTAGAATTTCCAAAGACTTGAGCTTATTTCATGGTCAAATATTTCTTCCATATACATCCAGCAAGCCAGCTTTAATGACTATTTTCTTTGGTGTAAAATTAACCTGTAAGTCTTATTAGTATAGAATAGACATAGTCCATGTAATTACAATCTGACTTATGTCTGTACTATGGCAAGAACTCAATAAATGCTAATCATTACTAGTAAAAGAAAACAGTTATGGATTTATTGATAGTGAAAGAGATTGTCATGGGTCACAGTCAGTATTTTAGTATGTAAGGAGACAACATAACTATGGCAGCTCTCATAGAGAAAAGCATTTAACTGTGGCTTGCTTTTAGTCCAGATGCTTAGTTAATTGCCATTATAGCAAGTAGCATATTGGCATGCAGGCAGATATGGTACTGGAAAAGTTGCTGGGAGTTCTACATCTAGGTCTACAGGTAAAAGGATGACAAGAGACACTGGGCCTGGCTTGGGCATTTGAAACTCCAAAGTCCATGCTTAGTGAAACACTTTTTTCCAACAAGGCCATGCATCCTATTCCTGTCAAGTAATTGCATTCCCTATTGACCAAGCATTTAAGTGTACAAGCATTTGGGGCTATTCCTATTGAAACTACTATATTCTACTTTTTAGCCACCATAGGCTTGTAGCCATATCATAATGCAAAAATACATTCAGTCCAACTTCAAAAGTCCCTATACTCTGTTACAGTCTCAACACTGTTAAAGTCCAAAGTATCATTTGAGACTAATGGTAGTCTCTTAACTGTAACCCTCTGATGAACCAAAATAATAAGAAAAATAAAACAGATCACATACAGCCAACATAAAATGGCACAGAATATATATTACCATTTGAATTAGGTTAAATCATGAACAGGGTACTGGAGAACTTGCTGAGAGTTCTATATCTGGATGTGCAGATAGCAGGATGAGAAGAGACACTGGATCTAACGTGAGCATTTGAAACTCCAAAGCTCATAAAAATTAATAGCAAAAAGCAAATCCTTTCCCTTGAGTAGACCCAATGTTTAGAATACCATCCCTGGGAATATATTTGCCTGTATTTAGAATATTACTTCCTTTCTCTTATAAAACCATTAGTCATGATTTTATGTTGACATTAATGAAACTATAACATTATCTTAATTAATTGTATCAGCAAAAGATACTTATAAATAAGGTTCTGTTCATAGGTACTTCAACTGGGAATTGAACTATATGACCAATAATTTATGATTTTTACAAATTTGGAAGAAAGACATGATATGGGGAGTCAGAAAGTGATCTCTTGAATTTCAGTGTGAATATTTTTTTTTTCTGAAGAGTCTTCTGTAGCTCAAACTTCCTTTATGTCCAAGAATGATCTTGAACTTCTTGCTCTCTTGCCTTAATCTCCCAAGTGCTGATATTACAGTCATGTTCTACCATACTTAGTTTTATGCTCTTCTGGGATATAACCTAGAGCTTTAAACATGTTAGAAAATTACCCCTATCAATTGAGCTGTATCCTCAGATCTCTGTTTTGTTCTAGTCAAAGTAACAAAAAAGAAACAGTTCTCTATGATCTTTAGATTTTTGTCAGCCACAATCATTGATTATGTCAGACATGAGCTGATTTCTGTTGTTTCATGGAATCGGCCTGTGACCATTTCTGACATTCATCAGCATTGATCCCATATGGATAAAGGAGTTTATCTTTAGCAGAGGATTGAATTCTAGGAAGAGAGAAGGCCCTAGAACCAAACTAAATATCAGTCTCTTTATATTATATTGCCTTCCTTCCCTTATTTATAAAATGAACAAAATGGATCAGTGGCACAATATTAAATTTTCTTATTTCAGTAATGAGTAAATATATAAACACTTGGACAATAGCTAGACTTATAAGAATAGTTACTGTTTCCTTGTTCAATAATAGCTATTTCTGATTACTGTTACTTCCTTAGACTCCTTGGTTCTCAGATTTTGATTTTGCTCTATTGATATCTGTCTAGGTTAATTTTGAATATTCTTACACTTGGGCCTAAAGGGAAATAAGAGAAAACTTACTTAATCCACTGGTCATTCTGTGGCCAACATAATTTTTCCTATTTCCACTGTTTCAGAAATTTTTTTTTTACAAATAAAATATCTTTAAATATATGTATATTTTAATTTTTTCTTTTATTGGATATCTGCTTTATTTATATTTCTTTCTCTTTTTTCCTTGACAAAATTGTCCCCAATGGAGGAGCTAGAGAAAGAACCCAAGGAGCTGAAGGGGTTTGCAGCCCCATACAATGAACAGCAATATGAACTAATCAGTACCCCCAGAGCTCCCAACCAAAGAGTACAGATGGAGGGACTCACAGCACCAACCGCAGATGTAGCAGAGGATGGCCTTGTGGTACATTAATAGAGGAGAGGCCCTTGGTCCTTTATTTACATTTCAAATGTTTCCAGGTCTTTCCTCCTGAAACCCACCATCCCATCTCCCTCTCTCCATGAGAGTGCTCCTTCACCCACCCACCAACTCCCGCCTTCCCACACTGAAATTCCACTACAATTCTTGGGGACATCAGAGACAGAGTAGTGGAACTGGAGACATGGGTAGGTGGTTAAGAGCTTGAAGTGCTCTTCTAGAGTGCTCACATTTCATTCCAAGGAGCCATATTGGGTAACTGCCAACTGCCTGTACCTCTAGACTCAAGAAATCCAACACCTCTGGCCCCTGAGGGAACCTGGAGTAATATGCTCATACTTCTTCTTCTTCTACTACTACTACTACTACTACTACTACTACTACTACTACTACTACTGCTACTGTGACTCACACACACACACACACACACACACACACACACACACACACACACATATACAACATGCACATACATACACACACACACATATACACACATGACTGAAAATGTTAAAAATGTCTTTACAAATAAACATACTTTTGTACTCCATATGACTTAAAATTTCAATCATAGCTAGAAAACTTTTCCAGAACAGATTTTTATATAAGCACTATGTAGAATGGAGTGTTTTACCAGCTGTACTTTGAACTCCTATTTCTGTTTCTTCCTCTTATCTGAGGAATTTCAGAGTGATTCATAAACAGAAAATTCAGGAGACAGTGCCACTGATATAGAGAAACACATGGTTTTCTTGATAGTCTTTGCTCCTAAAGGACAGCGCAGACATCATTTTTCCTTGTTCCTCTAGGTGTCTTTTAGGTACAAAAGAGATAATGAACATATTTGGTAAATGAATGAATAACTAAATGACTAAATGCTGATTCAGTTAGATCAACTTAGAAAAATGCACATGAGGCTCTACTGAAATATGTTTATTCATAAATATTCACCATAATATTTTATGCATTCTTAATATGAAAGTAGAATTAGTGCCTCACAAGACTAGAACACACTGAGTGAATCATTTGGGTGTTTGCTGGCCAATCAAGGTAATATTACTTCTAATTGGTATTCCTAAAAGTGGTTAATGTTTTCCCTATGCTTGACTTGTAAGCATTCAGGTGCGAAATTCATGCTTGTCTTTAAGAACATCTTAGTAATTAGTCCTCTTCTGAATCTTGGAACCAGAGTCTCCCACTGATGGGTTAAAATGAGGGGGGAGCATTTCAGCACACATAGGCATCAGCTTGTCACAATGAAGATTTATTAGATCTAGCCAGCCATGTGATCACTACAAGCAAATAATCAAAAGAATAAATTTCCATGATGGGTTCAGCAAGTCTTTCTTTTGTTCAGAAAGCATACAAAATTCCAGTCTATTACCGAGCAGGACCCATGTCACAGGGGACAGTGCATTTGCTAGTGCAGATCTCGCTTGAAGATGATGATCTGGAGAACACTATGACATTGGAGATCAATTTTGGTTTATAAATGGTTTTAAACTTTGTGGTGCTCAGTTGTGGTCTTTGGGATTTGTTTGGCTGCCAGCTCAAGCTGCTGTTTGAAAAGAGCAGCACCATATGCAGCACATGCATATTCAGTGGTGTAGTTCTTCCTGTGGGAAGGGGGGTGCCAGGACTCAAGGCTCACAATGTGAATTTGCATCTCACTTTGCATAAATTTGCATGGAGACTTCATAAGCTTCTAATTTCAAGTATGTAAAATGAAGGGAATCAATGCAATCTACTGCAATTGTTTTCCAAGGCATTAATCACATGAAATACATCCCAGTTTTCCTTAACCAATTAATTTAATCACATCCAAGGTTAGCAGAGACAGGAAAGTAATGAATAATGGTTGCCGAGTGCCTGGCCTAACATTGGAACTGCATATGTATATATATATATATATATATATACATACTGCATATGTATATATATATATATATATACATATATGTATATATATATATATATATATATACATACATATCTCTGAATAAAGTGCTATCTGAATAAATAACTCTACATCCCTACTTTGTACTTTGTATGATTCAAAAGGGGTCATGTGACTTAGTCTGACAAAGGAAATGTTAGTAGACGTGTTATAGGTCCCACTGAAATGGAAACTTTAAGAGCTAACACAAGGTTCAGTGCCTAATTTTTTTCCACTATATAAGCAACCTTCTTAATTAAGGCTAGACCATTGCTTTGTATCTAGGTGAAGACAAAGAAAAGCAGAAAGCCTTGTGCAGCAGAAAAATGTAGTCATGTGGCAGGTGTTAGACCATTCTTTACTCCAGCATAGCTAAAGCATGATAAATCATAAGAGATGCAATGCTTTGAATTAGTAGACAGATATAGTTTGGTTTTAAAAGCTTTATTAGGTTGGATTAATGTTAACAAAATTGAGGCCGAAGAAAAAGTATTATATGATATTTCATATTGCTAAGCAATATATGTAGTTGGGAAGACAATGCTACTATACATCTTCATGGGAAGGATTAATAAGGTATATATTATATATTCTCTATTTGAAGAGAATATATTATATATTCTATCTTTGTCAAGATAAGACAGATCATTTAAGTTCCTTGATACTGGCAAAACCATAAAACTTTGGTTATTGAGACAGAAATAATTTTTGTCTTTATGAAACTTTGAAACTCTTCCTATCACATGATGAAATAAAACTCAGTTAAGTGCTACTTTTTACATACTGTTTCTTAGTACCTTTCAAGTCACTATTATATCAAGGTGAATGAAATTTAAAATGTTACCCAATGAATAATCAAACAATGAAACCTTAAATCCTTAATCTGAAAAATTGAAAGTTTTTCTCTATTCCAAAAATCAAATTATATGAATAATAAAATTAATATAGTGATATACATGACAGAAATTTAGGGTACAATTTTCCTTGAGACAATCAATCCCAGTGGTTTTGCTTCTGTCCTACAATGCTGCCCTACAAATTCCAAATGTATAATAATTTGTCACTGACCATAAGAATACAGAAAGTCAAAAAGAATGCATGATAATGCTTTAATGTGTTTTATTTTTATATTATTCCCAAAAGAGAAAGACCATTACACAGATATGTGGTTTCTTATTCTTTCCCCAAGCATACACAGCTAGTTTACCAGGAATCCTCATATAATTAATGATTTCAAAGTTGCTTTGAAACTTCCTCAGACCTATTACAAAATTAGCTTTTCCCACATAGAGGAAGCAATAATAGAGATATTTTCTACTATGTGAAATGAACCTCAAGAGAGAAGTTAAGTATTCAGTGGAAAACCGCGAGGAAAACAAAATGGAACCATTGCTTACCAAAAGAAGGGGGATTTAATTTACATCTTCCAATAGACCAGAAGTACACTTGTGTCTCTGATCATTTTGGAGTAGGAGCTCTTCCAGCAGAGTGAGAGCTTCTGAGTGTCTTTAGATATGGATGTTGTAAGAGTGATGCTTCGTACCAAATTTAATGGTTATGAAAACTATTTGGAAGACTCCTCACGCTAGAAATTTCAGATATAGTGAAGGTGAAAAGTGAAATCATTTAAGTTTTAAAACTGACAGGAGTTCTAATATGATGATGCTTGTTAATTTCTGAATGGCTTGGGAGTACAGCTCAGGAGCATGCTGCTTATTCTTATTTAGCATGAAAATTACTTTGTTGATTTGATGTACTTAAATCACAGGAGAAATGGAGAAGTAGAATCGAGTTGTCTGGAATAAATGTGTGTTTAAAAAGTAAATTTAGGTTCTGTTGTCCCAGAATCAAGAACATTCTGTCTTTAAATGGGTAGTGCCTGAGAATCTTCCAGGAATTCTGTGGTCCTACAATGTTCCTTCAAGAAAAGGCAGAGCGGTGCACACCAATACTTTACTTTGGCCATTCAGTATTCTGATTGCCCACAAGGGAAACCTGTGTTTGGGGCTAAAGTCTAATTTGACGAGTAAGCAATTTTTTTTTTCCTTTTTGTAGGGTAACAGTTTCTAATTTCATTCTCTTACAAGATTTTCTTCTATTGGATATTTTTAAATTAAAACTTTACTGTGAAGACCTTGCAAATAAACAACATGCATTAATATCATTAGACTCAAAGTCTATCCTGAGGATAGATGTTAGAATAGCCATTCTGAAACTGTGGCACTTCACACCAGGTTTTAAAATTTAACTGTCAATTACATTTATATTCACTTATCCAACATGCAGTCAATGATAGAGGTAAAACTAATAAAAATAGCCTTACAATTAGCTCTATATCATTTTTCATGGCCCATGTGTCCATTATCTATATTTTCTTCTTCCTCATATTTCTGGATGATGCACATTTTAACTGAGATCTATACATTCTTTTTGTTTGTTTGTTTTGTTTTGTTTTGTTTTATTAGATATTTTCCTTATTTACATGTCATATGCTATCTCCTTTTCCAGTTTCCCCTCCGAAAAAAATAAAATAAAATAAACAACAACAACAACAACAACAAAAAACAAACTCCTGTTCCCTCCCCCTGCTCATTACCCTATCCTCTCCTGCTTACTGGCCCTGGCATTCCCCTACACTGGGACATAGAACCTTCACAGGGTCAAGGGCCTCTCCTCCTATTGATGACCGACTTGGCCCTCCTTTGCTATACATATGCTGCTGGAGCCATTAGTCCAACCATTTGTATTCTTTGGTTGGTGATTTAGGCCCTGGGAGCTCTGAGGGTACTAGGTAGTTCATATTATTGTTTGTTCTAAGGGGCAGCAAACCCTTCAGCTCCTTGGGTCCTTTCTCTAGCTCCTCCATTGGGGACCTCTAGTTCTGTATTAGTTGGGTACTGTCAGAGCCTGATATAGATGTCTCCTGAAAGGCTCTGACAGTACCCGACTATACATTCTATTTCTTTTTTTTCTTTTTTTTTTATAAAGGTTTGTTTATTTTTTAATTTTTTTTCTAAAATCATTTTATTTCTATTTTTTGAAAAAAATTTGTTAGATATTTTCTTTATTTACATGTCATATGATATCTCCTTTCCCAGTTTCTCCTCCAAAAAAAAAAGAAAAAATAGAATTAAAAAATTAAAAAAATAAAAAAATAAAAAAAACCCGGTTCCAAGATCTATACATTCTAACCAATGACATCTCAAAGTCATTTCAGCATGCATTTCCCTGGTGGCTAGGGATATTGACTACTTTTAAAAATAGTTATTGGCCACTGTATTTCTTTCCTTCTTTTTGAGAATTGTTTATTAAAGTCATTAGTCCATTTGTTGAATGGTAGATTTTATTTCCTTAGGATGTATTTTTTCAAATTCTTTGTAAATTCTGGATATTAACCCTTCATCTAAAACAAGCTAATAAAGATTGTCTCCTATTCTGTGGGATGTCTGTGTGTTCTGATAATTTTTCTACTGTGCAAAAACTTTATTTTCTCCTCTAGAGACGATCATCTTCTTCATTACTCAGATGATCTCAGTGAAGGGGATACACTTCTTATCTTTGACTTTAGGTCCACAAATTCTGCAGTCATGGCCACATCCTAACTATGACACTGACCACCATGACCCCTCCAGAATAATCTGAAGAAGCAGGCACAGCCTCCTGAGCCTGCTCTGTTCCCTGCCTTACTGCTGCACAGGTGTTAGGTGTCATTTTGTGTTTGGGTGAAGGAGTTCAACTGGTTTTAGTACAAGGTGAAATAGAAGAATCTAATTTCATCTTCTGTATGTAAAAATTCATATTTGCTAATACCATTTGTCATATGTACACTCTTTTCTTCTAGGTGTGTTTTTTGCATCCTTTGTAAAAAATTAAGTGGGCATAGATTTGTCGTCTTATTTCTGGCCTTCTATTCCATTTACGTTGGTTCACTTATTTTTATGCTATTATCAGGGTATCTTTATTACTATATGTGTCTAGTATAATTTGAGGTTGGGCACGGTAATACTCTCAGTGTAATTCTCACTCTTCAGAAGTACACTGACTATTCGTGATCTTTTGGGGTTGCACATGAATACTTGATTTTTTAAATCAGTAAAATAAGGCATTGGGACTTGATAATTATTTTATTAAATCTGCCAATTAACTTTGGTAAGATAGTCATTTTCACAATATGAATTCTGCTAATAGAGTAGCTTTCAAGATGTTTCCACATCTAGTATCTTTATTGATTGACCATTTCAGTACCTTGAAGTTTTCATTGTAGAGATCTTTCTCCTTTTGCTTAGTTATATTCCTAAATACTTAAATTTCATAATTATTTTGCATGGTATATATTTCCTAATTTCTTTCTCAGAGTGTACACAGATGGTACATATAGCAATTGTATACTTTTGTTTTAGATTCTAGGATTTTAGTTTCCATAGGAGTTTTTCAGGTACAGAAAGTATTAATCAGGAATTTTGCCCAAATCGAACATTGAATAAATACAATATTACTTATTCTTTAGGTGTTTGGAATTTTTCCTGTTCTTAATGTCTTTTAAGCTCCCTTTGTAGCTTTGTAGTCAATTGGTGGTAATTTTCCACTGGTTTTCAGTGAAGCATCGGATATAAACTATAATCTCAATGTCACCATAATTTAGCCACTCTTAATATGCCCGTTTCTTGGAACACAAACTTTTATTGCTATAATAATTCTCACATTATTTATAAATGATAGAGTACCATAAATACTGACCTTCATGGCCAGTATAAGATTTTTTTGGTCAGGTATTTTGTTGTTGTTGTTCTGGTTGAGGGGGAAATTACAACTCTTTGTAAATTTTGTTGCTAAACTAAAGCCTTTAAAGATGTCTGGGGCCTTTCGAAGGATATGTATTGCAAAGCCATAAATGTGACAATTTGGTGCCTACCAGAAGCACAGTGAAGCCCTATTGTAACCCTCATGTTATGTAGGATAAAAAACCATTGTCAGACTTTGCCCTGAGGTATGAGAGCTGAGTACAGCTGACCTGCAGATATAAGGTTGAGTTCCACAGAGCCACAGATCTTACTGTGAGCCTGAGCAAAACCCATGACATTTTAAAGAGGTACTACTTTACTTTTATTTCTGTGAAACAAGTGAGGTTATTATTATCACTGACAAAAGAAAAATAAAAGATATTAAATAGAATAAGCAAACAAAGCCAGCTTTGGTACTAGGACTCTTCAGAAAAGAATCTATCATGATTTCTAAAAGCCGTTTCTCTTTAAACGGTGCTATACAGTTTTCTTGAGAAAGGTAAATATTTGTTTTATTGTTATGATGTTGGGAAGAAGCAGAGTTAGACACAGATGCTTACACTGAAGAGGTTTGGGTGAAGGGATCATTTATATTAGGATGAAAATGTTGAAAAGATTAACCTAAGTTTAGATCTCAGAGATCGTAAGTGGAAAGTTCTTTCTCCTTCCGTATATCATGGACAGATGAAATGCAGGTATGAATCCCTGAGAGGCAGTCCTATAGAGGAGGAAGGAGAACCTCAGCATACCCTGGAACCCTGCAACCACAGCTTAGAGGAAAGAGGGAGCAAGGAGAAAATCCGACAGCTTCTCTGACCTCACACCCTAAAACTGCTGCATTTTTCTGGCTAAGTCCAATGAGAAAATTCAAGGAGTGGGCTGCAATTTCAAGCAGAGTAAAGATCACATGGAGGCGACCTGGCAGGGAGGAAGATCCAATATATCAACATTCATGTGCACCATGCTTTTTTCTTTTATTTTCAAAATGGCTGCATTTGGTTTCAGACATCAGTGAGGTATGTATGTGCAGGCAAAGTACAATGGAAAAGGTGACCCCATCTCTGCCAGTAGGTCAGGTAGACACACATGCTCTTAGATTTATTTAACTTTGTCTGAAATTCTTAACCTTTTCCTTTGCATGCCAATATAACATGGATTCCTATTTCTTATTTCATCACTGTTTCTTATAACTTAGTCCTGTTTATCCAAATTTATACTTTACCTCTTAAAATATACTGATCACTAATAACATTATAAATGAACCCCTTGATGCTTGATATGTTTTTATTGGGTATCCATTTGGAATCCATATCAAGCATAGTCCAGGGAAACAAGAAATCTTTGCTAGCAAAGGAGAACTTATCAGTTTTGGTAGTATAACATGGGTATGTATGGGTCAGTTATTTGTTGGCATCATCTCATGGGATTTCTCTAGCAAATGTGACTTCATGAAATGTGGCTTGTCCATGTGAAAAAGAGTACAGGTAGAGATTCATGTCAATAAAGAAAGCACCTTTCACAGCATACAATCATGTTACAATGACCACACCACCTTCGTTGAAAGAGAAGATGAAAAAATTTAGAATTAGCAAGAGTTAAATATAGTCAGAAAAAATTCCCAACATCATACTGGAAAGAATATGAATAAACAGGACCCATGGTTCTAGAACCCCTATAACTCTGAGGTGTCAGTAAATACGTAGTGAGTATTTTGCTAGTAACTTGTGAGAAAATGATGTTTAGCCTTGTATGTAGCATACCAGTTTTTTTGTGAGTTTGATAATCATGTAGGCTTCTCATAAGAACTGTTTTTACCTCTTTGTTGCTAGGAAACCATGTAAATATTATTTTAACCTGTTTTTAAAACCTTAGTTTCTTCATTCAAAAAATAGAAATAATAGCTACCATTTACAGATTGTACAAAGTAATAAAATATTATACATAAAATATTAAATATATAACATAAGTCTAGGAGATAATAATCTCATACTTTAAAAAGTTCTGGTCACAATTGCTTTCTTAAGTGTATAATTTATATGGACATAAAGAGCATCCAACTACTGTCCCACAGGTATAGACAGAGTTACAATTATCATCTCTCTTCATATGTTTATCATTTCAAAGTTCCCCTTCATTTTTATCAAATACATACTTTAAAAATAATTAAAAGTGATAAATGTGGCCAATAAAACAAAAAGAAAAAATTACACTCACACTGAATGTCAGGGATTCTTAGTGGAAATGGAAAAAAGTAATCTAGCAAGAAGTAAGCGAAAAGGGACAGTATCTTTCTCTCTCTCTCTCTCTCTCTCTCTTTCTCTTTCTCTCTTTATATCTCTCTCCATATATATGTATATATATCTGTCTATCTATCTATGTATCTATACATATACATATATATGCCTTTCATTCCAGAAATAGATATTCTGTGAACATGTCATCTTATAAGTCAAAGTGAGGACAAGAATAAGTGCTATTATAGCAATTTTCAGTCTGTTTGCTATTTTGATTGCTGTGAATTTGCTGGGGAATGACAACTGCTTCTTGAAATGGCATGTATTTATATACTGATAAATAAATCTGCCAGTTGATCTTGGTAGCTTCAAAACCAGCAGGTCTATGGAAGCAGTCAAAGGATAAGTTGTGAGTCTTCATGCTGCCACCTTCTTAGCAAGGACAGAATGTGATCATCATCTGGTCACATCAGCTGTGTATTTCTCCCTTACAGCTACTGTAACAAATGACCATACAGACTTTTAAAAATGGACATATGTATCATATCTATTCATGAGATGAGATTGATTCTAATTTTCATGATTAAAAATAGAGAAAAAAGAAACGTGGGACTATGATTTGTTCTCTGGCATGCTTATTTGATTTGTTTTGGATGTATATCCCACAATGCAAGACTGTTAAACAATAGAGCTGTTTCTAAGTTTTTACTGTTGCTCTTGTTTGTTCTAAGATCAGGTCTCATTGCATAAGCAGGCATGAATTAAAACTTTCAGTCTTTTTTGACTTTGGTTTCTGAGTACGGAAATTATAAACTGATACTCACTCTATACTCTGAGTTACAACTTGAACAGGCATTGAAATCCAAATATCTGACAAAATAACCTTCAAACTAAAACTAATCAGAAGATTGAAAGAGAGACACTTCATTCTCATCAAGGAAGTAGTAAACCAAGACACCATTACTATCCAAAATATGTATGTTTTCAATTCTGGTACTCTTTATCTGATAAAAAATTAAAGATAAAAATGAACCACTAGAATGAAAGGTATAAATAAATATCAACTCTCTAATTTTAAGTGATTCAAATATCACATTTTCTTCAACATACAGGTTCTTTGAACAAAAAATAAGTAGAAAAACATCAGAATAAATAATATCATACACCAATGACCAGCATTACACAATAATCTGAAGGATACAATAGTATTACATATTGTTTAGTAGTAAATAACAATGCTCTGATTGGACTTAAGGCCTAATCAACAATATGCAAATGATTTATTTTCCTGAAAACCTATACAGATACCTAGTGAAATCATGGATACTGGAGGACATATAACTATCACTTGAGTAAACCAACAAAATCCCTGACTACTTCCCAAATATGTTCAATAATACCCACAGGCAAGTGTAGTTTTTACCTCTCATCAGCTTATACAGACCATTATAGAAAACCAAAACTGATCAAATTGCAGAGGTGTGTGGTGTGCAGTCCCAAATATACAACACAACTCCTGCATCTAAGGCTCAGGGATTATTGTAGAAGATGTAAAAGAAAGATTATGAGATCCAAAAAAAGAATGTTTGATGTTAGATTGTGTCTCCTAAGACTCTTAGAGAAGTAACACACACAAAATTTCACAAACATGGCTACATAAACAGGAACAGAGCAAGGACAACATGAATGGATATGCTAATGTAGAAAGAGAAAAGTTCAGGAGGTCTCAACTTTACAGAAAAAAAAAAGAACTATAGACACCTATGGAATGTGAAAAGCAGGAGAAGTAATTTTCCACATTAATGTATACCAATTGGTTATGCAATACCAAATACTTAGCCCTGAAAACATATATGTACAACAATAATAAAAAGACTGAGCAAGTTACATTTTAAAGTTTAGAAAATAAAATCCAAAGAATATTGTAGTTAAAACATTAAGATAACAAAACAGTAAAAGGATAGTGAAAGCTGCAGCAGATAAAACATAAATGATATATATATATAAAGGAAAACCCATGGAAATAACAGCTGATTTCTCAGTAGATACCCTGAAAGCCAGATGAGCCTAGAGCAAAGCATTTTATGTCCTAAAAGGTCATAACAGCCAAAATAGGGTAATATGGTAAGCAAAGCTATCAACCAGAGTTGTAAGAGAAATTATTTTTTTCCATGATATAAACAGCCTAAAACATTTCTATTCAACAAATTCAATGTAAAAACAACTACAGAAAACAATATTTCAAGCTGAGATGAGTGAGCATAGTCAATAGAGTGTGGCAATGACTAAAGAATCGTAATTCTTAAAACAAAAGTACCTCTTAGATTGCAAACAACAGCAAAATAATCAATGCCCCAATGTCAGATTTGGACACATCATTCAATAATAAATATAAATATTAATATATTTAATTATCAATGAAAATACATAGACTGACAGACTGAATCAAGAAACAAAATCCATCTATGGAATGTCTACCAGAAACATATTTTTCCAATTATGATTAGCATTGCTATGGAGTAAAAGGATTGGCAAAAGTACTCCAGCAAATGGGACCAAGAAGCAAGCAGACATTTCTATCTTAATACATGACAAAATAGACTTCAAAATAATAAGTGAATATAAAAGGGAACACTTCAACCTATGAATAAATATATTCATATTATCAGATTGTATTCTAAAGAACACTGACCAATACAGCAGGTAATTTCAATATACTACTTTCTCTAATAGACATGTCTGATAAAGCAACACAAATATATCAAAATTAAATGATGTCATATATGAAATGCACTTAACAAATATATATAGAAAGTTCCCTCGAAACACCAATGAATACACACTCTATATAGAAGCATATGGATACTTCATTAAAATAGACCATATCCAAGAACACAAACAAATTTATACTTCACAATGATTGGAATGAATCTATGTATTTTATCTGAACATAATATAGTAAAACATAAAATTGATAGCAAATAAATTTCTAATAAATACATAATCTTATGGGGATAATACTACTCAATACTGAATGTTGAATGGGAAAAAAAGAAAGAAAGAAAGAAAGAAAGAAAAAAGAAGAAAAGAAAGAAAGGAAGATTTTTTTAAATCCCTAGAAATACATGAAAAGGAAAACACAACACAATAAAACCATTCGGGACAGTGTAAAACATCCTTCTGAGGGAAATATACAGTCCTAAGTGCATATATTAAAAAATCAGAAAGAGTAAAAATAAGTGGCTTAATAGTGTAACTCAAAACTTTGTGAAAACTAGAACAAACCAAATCTAGACCTATTTGATTGACAGAAATACTAAAAAACAAAGAAATTAAATGAAGCAGGAAAAAGAAAGCACACATTATCAACAAATTTAAGAGTTGGTTCTTGAGAAAGAAAAAAAAATACTAAACCACCTTACTAACAAAAAAGAAAAAAAAAGAAAAAAGAAAGAGAAATAAACAAAGAAAATAATCCAATTTAAAAGAATTCAAAATAAACAGCAAAGATTTTTAATAGATGCTAAAGAAAATGTGAATATTAAAAGAAAATACACTAAACACCTGTACTTCACTAAGATTGGAAAATCTCAAAAAATGCATGAATTGCTGTATTCAGCTTAATAACTAAAATTATATCAAGGACTCAACACACTAAACAGACTAATATAAAACAAGGAGATTAAAATAGTAATTAATGCCTTGTGAATAAAATGAGTTCACAGGCAGATGTTTCACAACCGAATTTATCCAGACTTTTGAAGATCTGCAGCCAATCCTTCTTAAACCATTCAAAAAGAAAGAAAGAAAGAACCGGGCGGTGGTGGTGCATGCCTTTAATCCCAGCACTTAGGAGGCAGAGGCAGGCAGATTTCTGAGTTCGAGGC
>NW_022196900.1:35248005-35331363 GCF_008632895.1 Mastomys coucha | reverse complement strand
AAAGAAAGACATATAGACAGAAACAAGAGAATTCCCAAACTCCTTCTATGCAGCCTGTATCACACTAATAGATAAATTAAGTACCACCACAATAAAAGAGAGAGAGGAGAGAGAGAGAAAGGGAGACAGAGAGCAAGAGAGAGAGAGAGAGAGACAGAGAGAGAGAGAGAAAGAGAACCACAGGCCAATATCCCTAATGAATATAGATTCCAAAAAGCTCAATATTGCAAACAAAATACTGACATACATTGAAAGAATAAATACCATGAATAAAGTTACTTTATGTATGAAACTCAGGAGTGCTTCAACATATGAAAGTCAATAGAACATGTTAAATGGATTCAAGACAAAAGTTGCATGACCATCTCAATAGACACAGTAAACATCTTTGACAAAATCCAACATGCCTTCTTCATAAAAGCTCTAGAAAATGTCCTCTAGAGAGGATATATCACTGCATAGTAAAAGCTATATATGAAAAGCACATAGCCAACATCATCCTAAATGGAGAAAATCTTGAAGCAATCACACTAAAATTTTGGATGAAACATGGCTGTCCACTATCTCCATTCTTTTTAAATACTGTGCTTAGAGCACTAGAAATGATAGACAAATTAAAAAACTTTGCATGATAAAGAGTCAGCTTGCAAAACATAAATTGTTTTTCTATATATCAATGTACAAAGAAAGAGAACATAGACACACTCCCATTCACAATTGCCTCAAAGAAACTGAAACTTCTTGAAATAAACATAACCAAGGAGGTGAAAGACCTGTACAGTAAAAAACTTCAAACCTCTAAAAAAATGTAGAAGGGATACTGGTAAGTGTAGATATCGCTTGCTTGTGGAATTTTAGAATTATTATTGTGAAAATAATTGTTTCATCAAAAACAATTTATTGATTCAATGGCATTCTAATAAAAGTCTCTACCTCATTCTTCACAGAAATAGAAAAAGAAAATAACATCCCAAAATTTATAAGAAAACACAAGATCCCAGATAACCAAATCAATCCTGAGCAAGAACAATGTTAAAGGAATTACTATTTTAGATCTCAAGATATAGAGCCATAGTAATTAAAATAATATGGTCCTTGTAGAAGACAGACACACAAAACAATGGAACAAAATTGAAGACCCAAACATGAACACATGTAACTTCATACACTTAATGCTTGACAAAGATGCCCAAGACTGTAAGCTGAAGAAAATAAAGCATCTTCAACAAATCATACTGGAAAAAGTGAATAGCCAAATATAGAGCCATGAAATTAAACTCTTATAAATCATTCTGCATAAAACTAAGTCCATTTAGATTAAAGATCTCAATATGAACCCTAAAACTCTGAAATTGCTTAAAGAAAATCTAGGTAGTACCTTACTTTATATAAGAAAGGGCTTTCTGACTAGAATGCCATTTGATCAAAAATCAACATTTGACATGTGGGATTTCATAAAACGAAAATGTTCTGCATACCTAAGGAAACACTATTAAGTCTGATGTCTACTATGTGTTTGTTATACATTATATATATATATATATACATATATATATATATATATATATATATATTATGTGCATATGTGTATACATGCATATATATACACATACATACATATATATTATTTTGATGTTTAACTGTCTATGATTAATTTGTTAAGAGTTTATAATGAAGCAATAGTAAACTTTATCAAATTCCTTTTCTTTTTAAAGTCTCAATTATCGTATATGTCTTATTATAATTTATCTCGGTGGAGTGTAATATCATCCTTGCATCTTTCTTGACACTATTGCCAAGAAGTGCATGCTGAAAGGAGCCTGGTATGACTGTCTCCTGAGAGGCCCTGCCAGAGCCTGACAAATACAGAGGAGAATGTTCTCAGCCAACCATTGGACTGAGTGTGGGGTCCCCAAAAGAGAGGAGTTAGAGAAAGGACTGAAGGAGTTGAAGGGGTTTGCAACCACATAGGAAAAACAACAATATCAACCAACCAGCCCCCCAGAACTCCCAGAGACTAAGTCATCAACAAAGAAGTAGTACACATAGCTCCAGCTGCATATGTAGCAGAGGATGGCCTTGTTACACACCAATGGGAGGAGAGGTCCTTGGTCCTATGAAGGCTCAATAGATGTACCAGTGTAGGGGAATTGAGGGGGTGAAGGTAGGAGTGGATGGGTGGGTGGGTGGAGGAATACCTTCATAGAAGCAGGGGGAAGGAGGATGTGATAGGGTGTTTCCAGGAAGGAGGGAAACTGGGAAAGAGTTTGAAATGTAAATTTTTAAAAAATCCAATAAAAAAAAAGGAAAAAAAAAGAACTATTCTTTTGATAGGTTTTGCATTTTTTGTTCGTGTTTCTTTTAGAATGTTGGATTTATATCTATTAGTGGTATTTGTTTATTTATGCATTTTTCACATTTGGTGTGTTCCTGTGGGTAGTGTGTGTGTGTGTGTGTGTGTGTGTGTGTGTGTGTGTTCTGTATGTGTCCATGTTTTGTTGTCTTCTCTGAGTAACCGGACAACACTGACCTCATAAAATTAGTTTGGATGTAATCTTTCAGTATTTTTAACTATTTTGAAAAGAATTGGTTTAAGTTTGGTAAAATTTCATATGGAAACTTTCTATACCTGGATTGGAAATCATTTTTGTTGCTGGAATGCATATTATTAGTAATTAATTCTTACCACTTGTTATTGGCTCATTCATATTTTTAATGTCCCTATACTTCAATTTAGTATGTATGTGGATAATTTTTAATTTTATTTATGTTGCAAATTTATTAGCACGCAGTTGTTCACAATAGTCTCTTATAACCTTTTGCCCTTTCTGGACTATCAGTTGCAATGTTTACTTTTGTATCTGTGATTTTACTTATTTGGGTCTTTTTTCCTTTGTGTTTTTCATTATATGTACTAAAAACCTATCATGCTTTATTCATCTTTAAAAAAAGCTCAACCTTTCATTCATTTTATATATTTTCATACTCATGTTACTCATTTATATTTTGAACTTTTTATTTCTTTTGTTGATTTGGGGTTCCTTATTTTCTAAGACATTGAGAAGCATGATTAGGTTATTCATTTGAAATCTTCAGCAGAATGAATACTTCAATGGATGAAAGAGTAGGCAGTTGTTCAAGGGAGCTCTTGCCATGTTCCTCATGTTCAAAAGGGAAGAGTCCCTGGCTAGACCACAGTGTTTTGGTATGGTTGAGTCTATATGAAGGCAACAGAGTTTCTAGTCTCCAGGGTAAGTTTTATATACATATATACATACATACATATATGTATATATATACATATATATATATATATTAAGAACCGTTCACTTAATTATTTATTGATAAGTAGAAAGGCATGCAGAAAAAGTAAACCAGTTAAGTCAACCTCATACTTCCTTAGCACACAGCAGCAGTCATTATATTAGTCTGCTGGGTGCCAGCCCTGATGGGGTTTGAGGTGTGGGGTGTTTCCTTTCTTGTTGGTTTCTCTTGAGTCAGAGGACAGGGAAGAGCATAGGCGGGGGTAAGACTTAGTTTTAAAATTTCTCGGGTAAGACTTGGTGTTATGAGATTCTGGGGTAAGACTTAGTCTTACGAGATATTTAGGGTTGGTATATAATAAAAAGTTTACTATCTAAGTCTAAGTTGCTGTGCTAAGTTACTGTGCTATTGTAGGTGACCTGCCTTCTGTGACCCTTTGAGATCACTGCAGTTTCTGGCACTTAGCTCCTCATCCTAAAACAGCAGGAGATTAAGTAAAGGATTGATTGCTAGAGCCCTTTCCCTATTGTCCAGAAGCCTCTTGCTTGTCAGAAGCTAGGGAGAAGTTTGGAGCAATAAATTTCTATTGAACCAGGAGAACAGAATAACACTCTTGCAGAAGGAAAAACTTTTACATAAGCAAATAGGCATAATCGCACATAAATTCATATACAGATCATGTTCATTTTTTCTCTTGTACATATTCATTCATACCAAGCTAGACCCAGCTTGCATGCATTCTCACATTACATACTTACACACACATACACACATTCTCACAATTACATACTTACACACACATCCATACTTACATATACATATGGAGCAAAAGAGCAAGCACCAGTACAGAAAGAACTCACTCATTCTGGATGAAGAAGGGAGCTCCCATCTTTATTACATAGAGTAAAAAAAGGCTTCTACCCTTTTAATGCTAAATATATTAATCCCAGGTTTGTAAGAAAAAAGCTTTGTTTCTTTTAATAAAATTAAGCCTGCCTTGTCCTTACCATGGGACCTGTTCTGTCCCATGGCAATGAGAAGCCTGCCTGCTCCTTCTGCTCTCTGCAGCATCTTCTTTATTCCTCTTTCCCTCTGCATTCTGCACATTACTCTCTTAGTATCTTATGTTATCGATAGTTTCTAAGTTAATTCCACTCTGCATTCTCCTTCTAATCTAAAAAGTGTTCTGTCTAAAAACTTCTCCTCAGCTCAGTTCCTCTCTCATCTCAATTCTTCTCAGCCACATTCCTCTCACTTCAGTCCCCAAGTTCTGTCTCTTATCTTTGTCCTCAGTCCTTAAGCATCTTTCAGAATACATGATCACATGCTAAAAAGTTCATTAAAAGTTCACACAGAAAATCAAATTATAAATTGAAATAGAAGTTTACAACAGCGAATGTTTACATGCATATCCATTAGGAGAAATTATCTAGCTAAACATCCATTACCTGTCTCAGCTCCACAGGTTCACTGAAGGTTTAAAATCATAAGTCTTGTATAGGTAAACCCAGTCAATATTTTATCTTCTGTCCTAGCACCTATAATAAATTGTTAGTCCCCCTTTTATGACCTTTGGTTAATTGTTTTACAACCTCTTGGAATGTGCTCTGAGTAGAAGAAAGTCTGGTTACTATCTAAGAGCAACTAACTGCTGACACTTGGGAGACTGGCAGAGTTCCCACTGCAGTTTTGACTATCGGAAAAGGACCTAATAGCAGTCCTGTTATAAAAGAGCTTAATAATCACTGGTATAATTTTAGGAATTCTTATAGGATCAGCATAAATTCTCAAGTCACATATTTATTTACATAGCATCACTATAAGACAGTATAACTTTGTGGATCTGCAGAGATCTGCTCCAAAGGGATGTGCGACTACTTAGTTATTATTACATATGTATAATAATAACAACAGGAAAAGCATATAAATAGCAGGAATCTTTCCTAAAATTAGTCCCATACAGAGTTGCTTAATAAGAACTCACCTGTCACAAATTATACAATAATCCGAAGCAGGCATTTGAAGATGATCACCTGCTAGTTATTAGCTTGTCCTATTATGGCTCCTGACATTAGTCCTCAACAAAGCATCTCCTTATCATCTCCTGTCTAAAATGGTCTACAAAAATGAAATGGGCAGAAAGGCAAGGGATTTTACAAGCTGTAAGATGAGTTCAAACCATCATAGACTTACTGATACAGTATGAGGCATGAAGTATATCCCTCAATCCAGGAGCCTGGAGTCTTGTAAAAGAGATACATGTACCTGATATGGAAAAATGTGCAGGTCCCATTTCTTTATATTTCATTTTGTTATTTTTATTTTATGTAAATGATTTTTTTGACTTCAAGTATATCTGTTCACCAAATGCATTTTTGGTTCACACAAAGGCCTTAAAAGATATGAGACTGGAGTTTCTAATGGTTGTGAGCCAACATGAGGGTACTGGTAATCAAATATAAGTGCTCTGGAAGAATAGCCCATCTCTGTATCTACCCAGTCATCTCTCTAGCCCCTAGGTCCCATTTCTAATGGTCCCTGCTTTCATACTAGTTTTCATGTCACTTGCAGGCAGTGGAAAGGACCCAAAGAGTCACCTTTCACAAATGAATCTTTCTGGTTCCAGAAAGTAAATGGAAATAACTGTTTATGACTTAGAATGAAGATTGTTTAAGAAAGGCCGTAGAGTTTCCCCTAAGAAAATAGACATACTTCTTTCTTTTAGTTGAGAAATTTTGTTGCTGAAATGATCCTGATGGCACAAAGGTAAGTGCATGTGAATCTTTGTTTGGCTGCTAGAGATCATTACTTGATACACAGCACTTCTAGCAAGAGACATATCCTCACATTAATACTACAGTGGTCTTAGTCTTTAGTCCCTTAAAATCACCTGTATCATTAAATCTTCTATGCCAACAGGCCTGGCTGAACAATATCTCTTAACTATGTCCACACACAGTCTCTAACTTTTGCTTGATTCGCTTGTTCTTGAGGTCTATATTATGGGATTTTTTTTTCATCTTTTAAATATTTGGTTAGAATTAGATTCATGGAAGAATAAGATTGAAATGCACCAAAGCAATCACAATATTTCAAAATCTCTGTCTATAGATAAAAGTTAGGTAAATAGTTGGGGTACAAAGTAAAATAGACATTTCTAGAACATTTAAAAATATAGCCCCAAGTTTAATGGGTTTGTTGGTCTTCAGTTCAGGTTGCTTGTATTGCCTATGTCAAGTAGTAACAGTCAGCTGGAATGCCTATGGTAATTTCAGTTCAGTGACTTTAGTGATCTGACCTTCAGATTATTCATGTCAACATTTTCATTGGATAAAGATAATACAAAGAATGAAGAGTTTTTTTTTTTTTTTGTAGGGAAACATATGTAGCTATGATAAAACATTTTCCTTTTCCTATGTACAGATTTGTGGTTGCCTTCTTGATAGGGAATATCTTCAGACATGAGACCACAAGGCCTACATTAGCAGTTCTTAATTTATGGTCTCAAAGGCAGCAGTACTCTACCTTAGAATTTGTAGGAAATGTAAATTCTCAGCTTCACTAATATCTATATAATTATAAAGTGAGATGTTGGTGCTCAGTGATATATACCTTAAGAAATCCTTTAGCATTATGATACACACTAGAATTCCAGTGTACTCAGCTAGAGAAAGCAGTATTTTCATACATATATCATATATCGTGGTTCTGCCTTTTCCCTGGGGTCATTGAGCAATAGATCAAGAGGACAAAGGAAGCAGGATCAGAGGCAGAGTTCAGATGACAGTGAGTACAAACAGACTGACTGCAAGGATCACCTTCAATGAGACAGCTCAAATTTACTTGGGGAGTACAAGGGCTACATAGATCTTGTGGAGTGGGTAGGGGTTTCCAGGGTAGATATAAATTATTGGCTAGGGCAGGAATGCTTCATTTATATGAAGAGGAATTCCAAGAACCTAAAAGGCAGGTTATCAGCAGAGAGGAAGTTGAACCTGTAATCTGGCCATAATTGACATGACTTTACTTAGAGTTTTTTTCGTGGGTTATATTCAGGAATTGCTGATTGGTCATAACACAGTACCTAAATATTGTAGGATAGCAAGGACTGAGTGGGACTTATGTGCTGAATTATGCAGCACATTCAGGAACCTTTAGGCCAGGTCATCTTCTAAACAAGGTCAGGAATTTGTGCTTAGAGGCACTCTCCAAATAAGACCAGGTAGAGAAGAGGAATCCTTGATGAGGAAGGGAGTCCTCTATTTTGCACCAAGCTCCAGAGAGCTTATTCACACATGTTAGAATGCAATCTTAATATGAGGGTCTTAAACAATATAAATGTATATGAAATGTACACATATACATGTGTGTGTGTATGTGTGTGTGTGTGAAATAGATGTGTAATATTATCTTGTAATTGAGCGGGTGCTTTACATGTATGCCATATTGTATGTGTAGAAGTCATAGACAATGTTGGAGAGTTCATTCTCTACTTCTACCATTATGTGGTCTACTTTCTACTTTTTTTGTTCCTGTGGTAGAATCTCCTAAACAACTTACAAGAGAAAATGAATAATTTTGGCTTATATTATCTGTAAGAAAATAATCCATCATGGCAAAGAAAGCATGACAAGTGGAGCATGAGGCCAGCCCAGCAATCAGGAATCAGAGCAATCATATTTGATTTAAATAATAGAGGCAGAGTTTGGGGTGAGTAAAGGAGGAGAGAGAGAGAGAGAGAGAGAGATGAGAAATGATAGGAGAGATAGAGAGGGAGAGGAGAACTAGAAAGTAATAGTAATGTCAGGCTGTAAATAGCCTCAAAATATTTCCCATTGACATACTTAATCAAGACTTAAACTCCTAAAGATTCCTTAACATTCTCAAATAGCATCACCAGCAGGAGACCAAGTATTGAAACATGAGTCTATGTAGGACATTTCATGCTTAGGTTACAACATTCTACATCTGACTCCCAGTAATTGGGTACATCTCGCAATGCGAAATGCATTTGCTTCAGGTCCATAGTTGTCCTTAACAGTCCATACATCCAAATCTTTAAAATCCATAATCTCTTTAACCATGACCACTTTAAAATAAAAATGTAATTACATACTCCTAAGGTAAAATACAAGACTTTACACTCCCATCCCAAAAGAGAAATAAGGGAATAGTGAGGAAAAATGAAACCAGAGAAATGACCAATACATGACCAAAACCTACAGAGCAAACATCTAACACTTTTCCTGAAGGGTTAACGTCTGAGTCTTCAGCTTGAAAGAGTTTAGGTGGATCCAGCCTTTTTGATTTAACATATCTTTTTATTTTGAGATGGTTCAACTCTTAGTATGTAGTTCTTTTTGGCAGAAATCCTATTAGTCTGGTACTATCAAGATCCACTACAACCTAGGCATCACCTCCACCATAGATTTATAGAGGCTTCTCAGGGCCTTCTCTTAGGGACTTCAAGCCTGCCACAAGATAAACTGATGATTCCCTTAATCTTCCATTATCATGCCTCCCAAAGTAGTATGACTTGGACAACACTTCAAATTTTAGCTATTAGATTGGGATGGACTCCAGCAGCCCCACTGCCCACTGCACTACAGTTGCAGTATACTCTGTTTGCCAAAGCTGGTGAATATTTTTGTTAGGTATTGCTTCCCAGAAGCAAGCAGACTCTTAGGCTTTTGTCTTTCACATAGTAGGGACTTTGATATTTTACCCTTGGAGTATCGTCTGTATTGTTTCTGTCTTTAATGGGTCTAATCATTTTCACTTCAGCCTCCTTTTCATATTAACATAAACTTTAAACATCCTCATGCTCTTTTCTTCTCCAGTTGTTCTTTATTGTATGACTTAGGTAAAGTGATCAATAATAAGCTGTCTTGAAATTTCCTTCAACAAATAAATTAGTATTTAAATTTTTAATAAAAATTTCAGGACATAAACAGAATGCAGATAGGTTCTTCAAAATAGTATAACCCAACTGGCCTCCAGTCCATTTCTAATAGAGTCCTTAATAACCTCTGAAGCTTCATGAGCCAGATATACACTGTAGGTATATCAACCATCCAGTCACCCAACAGTGACCACTAAGCTCTGATTACAATATTTGAGGGTCTTTTTCTTGATTAAACTTCCACATTCCTCTACATTTGTCCCAGAAACTGGCTTCAAAAGCTATGAACTACATGGTCAAGTTTAGGAAAACAATGACCCCACTCATGTACCAATTTCTAGTTAGTTACTTTTCTATAGTTATAATAAACTACCCCAATAAAAAGCAGTTTGGAGGAGAAAAGACATATTTTGACTGAAAGTTGCTGATGACTGCAGTCAACAATGGTAAGAACATGAGGTGAGGTCAACCTGTCAATCATAAAGCAGTGAGGGAGCAGGAAGTGAGGCTAGGCCACCAGTTCTCAAAATCTGTCCCCAGTGGCATGTTTTCTCCAGAAAGACTACACCTCATAATGGTTCCATATCCTTCTCAAAGGTGTTAATAGTTTGAGATCAAGTATTCAAGAACATGATCCTATGGAGAACATTTTATACTCAAACCACAACACATTGGTTCTAGGGATCAAATTCAAGTAAAAGAGTTGTCAGTCTTTTGAAGCTAGTGTTTATTTTACTCTCTCTAGCTGTCACTACATTGTACAAAAAGCAGTATTTTCAAAGGTATATCTGATGTTGGCCTGGAAATAAACAATATTCACACATAAGTTCAATACTACTTATGATGTAACACTGAAAAATAATTTTAGTAGTATAAAGTACACATGGTTCTTTACTAAAGAGTCATATATGCTCATACATAATAAGATGTCTGTGGATCATTTAGCAAAAACTTGCTAGATTTCTTTTGTTATAAGCTTGCTGAGATACAAGCAGTGATGGCCAAGTACACTATGTAGTTTAGAACTTTAAAGGAAAAAAAAACATTTCATCTATTAATTTTGAAGTAATTAAGGAACAAAATATAGTACCTCAAACTCTGTAGAAGTAAAGTAACCCATAAACAACAGATTGAGAACAAAAGCTTTAACACATTTCACACTTCACCTTCTAGCTATCAACTGCCCCAGCAGGATACCAATGAAAACTTGCTGGTTGACAGACTAAAACAAATAGTCTATGATATGTGCTGTAATGCCATGGTAATTCAACACAAATTATATTAAATTTAGGAAGAGCCAATGAAGGGGGTATGAAGATAACAGAGATTGTTCACAGACTTAGAAAATTGTTTGTCAACTTCCAAACAAAAATCTCTCATGGACCCATCCTCCATGACAACAGTACATTTCATTGTAATGCCAAATGTGTAAGTTGATAAAGTCTTCAAGAAGTGAGGCACCAAGCTGTTGCTTTATCTACCACATCCCATGCTTAAAAACTCAAGGTAAATTACTAAGCTTTCTTTTTGGAGACCAACTTTCTTTGGTTGATTCTTTGTCTCCAATTTGATCCTGGTAAAGAAGTGTGAATGGTAAATTAGGATGATAACTCCAGCCAAAATCTCAGCCGTATGATTACATAGAAATTTTGGGTTATTTCTTATTTCTTAGTAAGATAATAAATTGTTGAGAATTTTCTGTTTAGGTCTGTGCCTCATTTTTAAGATTGAATTATTTAGATTGTTGATGTCTAATTTCTTGATATCCTTATAAAATTTGAATATTATCCTTCTGTCAGATGTAGGGCGCGTGAAGATCCTTTACCAATACATAGGGTGCATTTTGTCCTATTGAGGGTGATCTTTGCCTTACAGAAGTTTTTCAGGTTCATGAGATCCCATTTATCAATTGTTGATCTTCGAGCCTGAGCCATTGGTGTTCTATTCAGGAAGTTTCCTCCTGTTCCAATGCATTCAAGGCTATGTCCCAATTTTCCTGTTAGATTCAGTGCATTTGGTTTTATGTTGAGGTTCTTGATCCACTTGAACTTGAGTTTTATACAGGGTGACAAATATGGATCTATTTGAATTATCTTACACGCAGACAACCAGTTAGAGCAGCACCATTTGTTGAAGATGCTTTCTTTTTTTCACCGTATTGTTTTGGCTTCTTTGTCAAATATCAACTGTCTCTAGGTGTAAGGGTTTACTTCAGGGTCTTCAACTCTATTTCATTAATCAACCTCTCTGTCTCTGTACTAATACAATGCAGTTTTTATCACTATTGCTCTGCCTGAGGTTAGGGATAGTTATATTTCCAGAAGTTCTTTTATTGTTCAGAATTGTTTTGGCTTTTTTCTTCAACCAAAGTATGGATACAGAAAATGTGGTCCATTTACACAATAGAATACTATTCAACTATTAAAGACAAGGACATTGTGAATTTTATAGGTAAATGGATGGAACTAGAAAATAGCACCCTAGGTTAGATAAACAAGATCCAAAATGACATGCATTATATGTATTCACTGATAAGTGGATATTAGTCAAAAAGTACAGAAAAAAAATGATACACAACAGACTTGAAGAAATTAAACAAAAAAAGAAAGCCCAAGAGAAGATGCTTAAATCCCACTTAGAAGGGGGAGCAAAATAATCATAGAAAGGCAGAAGTAGGGATGGATATGGGTGGAAGAGGCTTGGAGAAGTGTAAAGAGGGCAACATCAGATATGGGCAGAGACTAAAAAGTAGCACAAAAGACTAGGAGAATGAATGGAAATATGTAGCTTCTGGTGGTAGGATGCAGGGGGAACCTCTAGAAAATCTACAGACCTGGGAAGTAGGAGGTTCCCAGGACTCAGTGTGGGTGACCTTAATTGAAATGTCCAACAGTGGGATATGGAACCTGAAGAGACCATCTCTAGTAGTCAGATAGATTCACCAGTGGATATGGATGTCCCCATCAACACACCTGCACAACTTTTGATTTGAAATTGTTAGTGTCTAAAAGAAATGCAGGGACAAAAATGGAGCAGAGACTGAAGGAATGTCCTACCACTGTCTGGCCTAATTTGGGATCCATCCCACAGGCAAGCACCAATCTCTGACACTATTAGTGATGCTATGTTGTACTTGTAGACAGATACCTAGTAAGGTTGTTCTGTGAGAGGCTCTACTAGCAATTGCCTGAGACAGATGCAGATACACATATCCAAGAACTGGACTGAGGTCAGGGACTCCTATGGAAGAGTTATGGGGAGGATTGAAGAAACTGAAGGGAAAGGAAACTTCATAAGAAGACCAAGAGTGTCAGTTAACCTCAACCCCCTGGAACCTGAGTCAACAACCAAAGAGTATATATGGGCTTATCCAAGGCCCTGTGCTAATATGTAGCAGAGGGATGCCTTGCCAAGCCTTAGTGGGAGAAGATGTGCTTAATTCTATAAAGACTTGATACCCCAGGGATGAGAGATAGTGGAAGAGGGCACCCTCTCAGAGGAGAAGAGGAGGAAGTATGGGAAGGAAGAGGGAGAGGGGCAAAATTTGGGATGTAAATGAGTAAAATAATTAATTACTAAAAAGTTAAAAAGTGTAAAACACACAGTACAATTTTGTTTATGGATACACAAATATATTTTACTCAGTGGAATATCAAATCTCTCCCCACTCAGAAGAAACTACTTCTGTTGATTAACTACATGTATATCTAAAATCATGATGATCTTATATATTTATTTGACTTTTGTGTTCTTTTTGTTAAGGCTTATAAGGTATTTCAATTTTCTCATTAATTAATGAGTTAAATAAAAATCCTTGAGCCATGTTTGTCTTATATATAAGAGTCCTAAACTTTTAAGATACAATTATTTTAAATGAGATATTTTATTATAAGCAATATATTTTGTAACTCTATGTACTTTGTTAATATTTGATGATAAACCAAGGCAAATGTAGCATGAATATAATTATTTTCCCTGTTGCCTTTTATTGGTTCTGAGATTATCATATGACCACATGCTTGTCAGTGAGAAACACAAGAATGGTTCTGAGAGTATTCATTTCTCTCATAAGGAAATAAGAGGTCCACAGTCAAGATTGGGCAAACTTCTTTGTTCTTACCTTTAGATATGGTCTCATGAGAACAAGGAAATGCTCAGGAACCATAAGAGAGGACCGAAGAAAACCTTAGTGAAGTTATCTCTGAATCATTAAATATTGAGTTTTGAAATCAATCAATCTATCTAGCAACCTGATAAACATCTCAAGGACTACTCTCAGAGAGAGTTGCTATATCAGATAATTTCTGTGTGTGAAGCTTTGCTAGTTGATTGTTATATACATTTTGTAAACATTTGAACAAATATCATAGCTTCAAAATGAAAACAGATATAGCAAATCTGACAGGCTCTGTGAGGTTCTTTAAGTTTTGAACACAGTGGAGGTGGTGGTTTTGATCAATGTCAAAATAGAACTTCTAATTTTTCACAATGAGATGAATTTATACTTTTAAAACCACAAGAATTTCAAGAAGAAGGAAGACCAAAGTGTGGATACTTTGATCCTTCTTAGAAGGGGGAACAAAATACCCACTGAAGGAGTTGCAGAGACAAAGTATGGAGCAGAGACTGACTGAAGAACAATCCAGAGACTGCTCCACCTGGGAATCCTTCCTATATTCAATCTCCAAACTCAGACACTATTGTGGATGCCAGCAAGTGCTAGCTGACAGAAGCCTGATATAGGTATCTTCTGAGAGGCTCTGTCAGTAACTGAATAATACAGTAGAGGCTCACAGCCATCCATTGGACTGAGCACTGGGTCCCCAATGAAGGAGCTAGAGAAAGGAACCAAGGAGATGAACGGTTTCCAGCCCCTTAGGACAAACAACAATATGAACTAATGAGTACCCTCAGAGCTCCCAGGGACTAAACCACCAACCAAAGAGTACACATGGTGGGACTCATGGATCCAGCTGCATATGTAGCAGAGGATGGCTTAGTTAGTCATCAGTGGGAGGAGAGGCCCTTGGTCTTGTGAAGGCTCTATGCCTCAGTGTATAGGAATGCCAGGGCCAGGAAGCAGAAGAGGGTGGGTTGGTGAGCAGGGGGAGAGGAGAGGGAATAAGGTTTTTTTTTTTTTTTTTTTTCTTTTTTGAGGAGAAACCAGGAAAGGGGATATCATATGAAATATAAACAAAGAAAATATCTAATAAAAATTTTTCAAAAAAAGAAAAGAAAAAGACAAAAAAGTTATTTTTGTTTGGGCTGATTTCTAATTAATTGGGATCCTATGGCAAAATCCATACCCTGATGTCTTTGTGATGTCCTACTCCCTTCTATATGTATGTGCATTTGCTTATAATATTATTTTCCTATCCTAGTGTCTACCCTCCTAGGCGTAGCATTTTGACTCAGTTTCAACCCTGGACTTGGTCAGCAGACTTGCTGTCCTCCTTTGGAGTTTACAGTTTGAACATATGTCTACTTTATTGCCTAATTCATTTGCCTATAACTGTCCTTTCCACCAAATCTACTCTACATTCAATCCTCAATATTTAATACTTCATGTAACATACACTATGCATTAATTAAACCTGTTTAAATAAAAATAAATCACACATCAAATTAAAACAATTCCTAGTCTACTTACTTATCCACATTTCAAGTGATTTCTCATCTTGTTCTACATTAACCAACTGAATTCTTTTTCCATATGAAATTCCTTCAATGTGAAAGAAATAGCCCTGCATTATGGTATGAATATGATTTATCAGTAGTAATACTCTATTGATTCTTGATTCTTCAATGTAAATCTACTGAGAAGTTTGGGCAATATAAAAAGTACTTGGGTCATGGTGTTGGAGTCTACATAAATAAACTGATGCCTTTTAAGGGTGAATTTTTACTATCATGGGATATAAGCTAGTAATCAGGAGAGCATATTCTAAAGCACTGTCTTAGTCTTATTTTAAGTTCTGCTGCAATGTTGAAAACACTGTGACAAAGCCCAGGTTAGGTAACAAAGGGTTTATTCTGCTTATGGCTCTAAGTACTAGATGACCATTGTGTGGACACTGAGGTAGGAAATTGAAGCAGGTTACATCATATCCATAGTCAACAAATAAAAACTCATGCATGCATCCTTCTTGATGCTTGTTTGCTTGGTGAAGAGCTTTATTTATTCACTCTTACACAGGTTAAAACCTTCTTAAGTAATGGTACCTCCCAGAGGCACTTATGAATCAGTGAATTATGAAAATAATACCCACAGAAGTACCTACATATCAAGCAAATGTAGATAGCATCTCACTTAGTTTTATGTGTTTTGTTAGAGTAATAGTCAAACTGTAAGACAGCTGACTATTTATTAAAAAATTCAATTTCCTTTCCTTTCTGGACACACATATTTTTTCTTTAGTACATTTTTTAGCATGTCTTCAGTTAGTTATAGACATGAGTAACTTTTTGCCAAACAAATAAAAAATAAATAAATTATACCACTGTGAGGTCTAGCCTACAAAAACCTAATTGTTTACTTAAATTTTATTTTACTTTTCCAGATTAGTGTAAGTGAACACAATGGGTTGAAACACTGAAAATGTGAAATTAAAATTAAAACAGACAACTTGCCTTTCTATTAGTGTGTATTCAAGTGTACATTGTAGAATTGATAGAAATAAACTTTTTGGATATGTTTATTTTATTTTATGTGTATGAATATACTTATACACACATACACATATTAAGCAGGCATCAAACTTTAAAATAAATGTGGCAGAGCTTTCATATTAGCAGGGCTACAAGCTAGAAAAATTATTTGATTATTAGAAAAAGAATGATATAACTGACAAAGAAATAGTTTCACCATTGTTAAAAATTTTACAGAACCTTTAGCCAGGCCATCTACACCAATGAAAGGAAAAGAAAGACCATATATATTACTTGAGGAATGCATTTAAAATATTATTCATCAAAGGTAAGGATAATTTCTCAAGGAACTATTTTCTTTTTTAGAAAAACCAAGTTCAAATCTCATATTTCGTTTCTTTATCTTTTTTTGCTTTGTTTATTCACCACCTCTGCTTTATTTAATAGCAATCAGTCCAAAGAACTGTGATGAAGCAGGCACTGTAGTAAAAATTGTGTCATCAGACCTGATTGAATTCCATTTCTGTTCCTTAATTAATAGTTCTGTGACCTTGGCTGATATTCTCATCTCTCTGGACTTTGTCACCCAAGATGTCAGACTGTCTGCTTTGTCAAGACTTTTCTAGGTCTTAAGTTCTCTGATTCTATACTTCAAAGTTATTTTCTACCCCAATTTGTATTTGTTATTGTCTCTCTGTTTCAAGTGTAGCCCAGACAAATGTCTAAGATTTACTAGTCTCCACCATTCTTCACATGATAAAGTGATAAAGCAAACTGGCTTAGGAGTCTGGTATCAATGAACACCTATTTCTTTATATGACCTAAGTTAGATGAACTAATAGCAGCTTTTGTATGGTCTGTCAACTCCTTAGTGAGTGTAAGCTCCAAAGTTACTAGAGGCTGGCAGATCGAAACTTACTGAATATATTATAATTTCAAGTTGATCCTTCTATGTGAGACTCAGTGCTGATGAACTGTTTATTATCTCCAGTAGGTATATATCTTAGTCAGAGTTTCCATTGCTATGAAGAGACACCATGACCAAGGCAATTCCTATAAAGGACAACATTTAGTTGGGATGAGATTATAGGTTCAGAGGTTCAATCCATCAAATATTAAGGCAGGAAGTATGGCAGCAACCAGGCAGGTATGGCACTGGAGGAGCTGAGAGTTTTACATCTTCTTCTGAAGGCAAACTGGAGAAGACTATTATCTTCCAGGTACCTAGAAGGAGGTTCTCAAAGCCCACCCCCATATTAACACACTTCCTCCAACCAGGCCACACCTTCTACTAGTTCCAATCCCTGGGGCAAGCATATGTAAATAACCACAGCATGTCTTAGAACCCACTTGATTTGTTGTTTATATTTGGAAAAAAAAACATATTTGAGTTCAGGGTAACACTATAACTGTTAATTGCTGGTTGTTAGTCATTCCAATACAAACTTTGCCAAATTCAAAATCTTTCTTGTTTAATGTGGCTATTGGAAAACCTCAGCAGTGAATATTTTGGCATTATATTATCTCAATTTAAGTGTTAACCATGCTAGAGAGCATGCTAAGAAAACATAGATGGTCATTCTATTAATTATCAGGATTTTAGAGATTTATAGGCATATACATAGCAAATTACCAACTCAGAATGCTTCAGTGAACTTAAGACATTCACCAAGTTAAAAAAAAATCTCCAGAAGCACATATTTTGGGGGTGATAATCTGCACAAAGACAATAGTAAATATGGCTTAACACATACAGATTTAATAATTTCCATTGTGACTGTGTATGATTGACTTTGGGACCTACAAAAGGTGAGATATGCTAAACAGGACATATAAGAAAGATGCTTCATGCTCATCTTTCTGAATGTGATGTGTCAACCAGTTTTGGTACATAAGATAATGATAGGAATTAAAAATACATTTGGTCTGTACAAAGGACTCTGCTTAGGCAATAAAGTATCCATCAGTGTCTACTGGCCAGACACCCCAGAACTCCCAGGTTCTGGACCACCAACCAAAGAGTACACATGGAGGGACCCATGGCTCCGGATGCATATGTAGCAGAAAATGGCCTTGTTGGACATCACTGGGAGGGGTAATCCTTGGTTCTCTGGGGGTTCCATGCTCCAGTGCAGGGGACTTCCAGGGTGGCAAGATGGCAGTGGGTGGGTGGGTGAGAGAATACCCTCAAAGAGGCAGGGAGAGGGGAAATGGGACAGGAAGTTTCCAGAAGGGAGACCTGGAAAGGGAATAACATTTGAAATGTAAATAAAAAAATATCCAATTTAAAAAAAAGTTATAAATGCAATATTTACACTCACACAAGGTAAACAATTACAGAGGATAATCATACAGACAGTAAGCAATAGAAATGGTGGTAAAATATAAAAGGATTAATGTGAGAATCATGTTTTCTGGACAAAAAAGAATTTTTGAAACAAATTTGAAGAACTAACAGATTTTCTTCAAGTGGACAGTCTGATTCAGTAGCTCTGGAATAAGCTAAGGACCTATCCACCTCTTTAACAAACTTCCAGATGACATGATTTTTGCTAAAAACACATGCTTTACGTGGGAATGAAGAATATAGAATATTTTAACCCATTCACAGTACAGATAATGTACAAGTTATATAATTTTTATATGTACCTCCTGCCCACTCCTTGCTGCTAGGACATACTCCTAGTTGGTATGCTCCCATGAAGATTCCATATCCTAATCCATCCTACAGGACCTGCTGCACTCAGAGCAGTTGAAGAACCCCCTCACTCCCACTGCCAGTCCTGGAGATCCTCCTGGGAGCCTGGTGGACTCTGGACACATCACCCTCCAAGCCCCTTCTCTCCCAAATACCATTCCCCTTCCATCCCTTCCACCCATTCCACTTGTCCTTGCTGTTATGACAGACCCCTAGTTGGTCTATTCCCATGAAGACTCCATATCTTCATATATCATAGAGCGCCTGCTATATTCAGAGCAGTTGAGGACTGGTTGCATTCACAGCAGTTGTCTGAAGGCCTCTCAGGAGATCTATTGTAGATGCCCTGTATCCAGGGCAACAAATCAGCAGCTTCTCTGCTCCTGTTTGGAGCTCCCATTGGAAGGCCCCACAGGAGGTCAGATACAGCCAGGGCTGCAGGCCTACCTGGAGACCTGAAGCAACCCAGGGACAAAGGTGGTAGACTCTATATAGTCACCCAGACCAACAAGTACCTGAGATATCCAGATGGCTAAAGGCAAGGGCAGGACCATAAGCAACAGAAGCCAAAATATGTGGTCATTATCAGAACCCAGTTTTCCCACTGCAGCAAGCCCTAAATATATCAACACTCCTGAAAATCAGGAATCTGTCCTAAAATCCTACCTCATGAAGATAATAGAGTCCTTTAAGGATGATATCAATAATTCACTGAAAGAAATACAGGGAAACACAGGTAAATAGGTGAAGGAATTGAATAACGTGATCCAAGACCTACATGTGGAAGTAGAAACAACAAAGAAAAAACAAATGGAGGCAAACCTGGAAATGGAAAACCGAGGAAAGAAGTCAGGAATTACAGATGTAAGTATTACTGAAAGAATACAAGAGATAGAAGAATGAATCTCAGGTATAGAAGATATGGTAGAAGAGATTAACACACTATCAAAGAAAATTCAAACATAAAAAACTCCTAACCCAAAACATCCAGGAAATTCAGGACAAAATGAAAAAATGAAATCTAAGAATAATTGGAATAGAGAAGGAAGATTCCCAGCTCAAAGGACCTGAAAATGTCTTTGACAAAATCATAGAAGAAAACTTCTCCAACCTAAAGAAAGAGATGGCCATAAAGGTACAAGAAACCTATATAACACCATATCAGAAATGAAAATCTTTTTGTCACATAATTATCAAAACACTAAATGCACAGAGTAAAGAAAGAATATTAAATGCTGTAAGGGAAAAGGGCCAGGTAACATACAAAGGTAGACCTATCAGAATTACACCAGACTTCTTAACAGAGACTATGAAGGCCAGAAGAGCATGATCAGAGGTCAGGAAGACTGTAAGAGAACACAAATGCCAGCCCAGGCTATATACCCAGCAAAACTCTCAATCAATATAGATGGAGAAACCAAAATATTCCAGGAGAAAACCAAATTCAAACAATATCTATCTACCAATCCAGCCCTACAGCGGACCCTGGAAGGAAAACTCCAACACAAGGAAGATACTTGCAACAAAGAAAGTGCAAGATATTAAGCATCTCACAACAAAGCCAAAAGCAGAGAGCCACAAGCACATAAAGCCACTACAAAAACAAATATATCAGGAACCAACAGTTATCCCTCTTTAATATCTCTCAATATTAATGGATACAACTCATCAATAAAAAGACATAAGCTAACAGACTGGATACACAAACAAGATCCAGCATTTTACTGCATACAAGAAACATACCTCAATAACAAAGATAGGCACTATCTCAGAGAAAAAGGATGGAAGAGACAGTAGGATAGGAGTTGCTGACCATCCTCTGATAAATTGTGAGGTTGAGGCCATCCTTCCAAAAGGTACATGAACAACTATGAACAAAATTCAAAGTAGTCTATTGCCTCTCTTCTAAGTACCTGTCAATTGGAAAATCAGTTCACATTTCCCTAGTTGGTGTGCTCCCATGAAGATTCCATATCCTAATCCATCCTACAGGACCTGCTGCACTCAGAGCAGTTGAAGAACCCCCTCACTCCCACTGCCAGTCCTGGAGCTCCTCGTGGGAGCCTGGTGGACCCCGGGAGGATACTGGGGATCAGGGATACTCCGACTTCAGTCTTTCTGCTTGAATTTCCCTCTGAACACCTGTCTAGACAGCCTATGAATTGTTCCCCTCATGTCAATTAGGGCTTTTGCTTAAATCTGCTCATCATGCAAGACTTACTTGATAACCAGAGATTCAATTCCTTTGCTTCCTCACTCTCAATACTCATTGCTTTGCCTACATAGTATATTTTACTGTTCAAGTGGAGTGTGCTGTACATATATTTTATTTATTTTTGGTGGTAGCCAAGCACTTTTATAGTATGTAAAACAACAGCTAGCAAGTAGTATTTTAAGGAAAAATGAAAAATACCTCAATTTGAGATTCTAGTCATTGTCACTTATCAAGATCAGTAGTTCCTGATCCTGGTCATCCTTAACAATATCACTGTCATTTAAAACTTGATTTGATTTTACCACTACCAAAGCAATATATCTGAGAGAAGAGTGTTCAGGACTCTGCAATTTAATACGTGTTTTGAAACTTCTCATGTGCAGTCAGAGATAATAGTCTAAAATAGTCACAAATTAAGGTATACAGAAGAAAATACACTGGTATTTAGCATAGTATTTATAAAACAACATTATATTTATTTGACATCCTTGTTTGATTTCTGTTGCTGTAATAGACAAAAATTAAATTTGATAAGAAGGAGTATGTTGCATCTATCATCTAGAAAAACTAAACCAGGGATTCAAGACAAGAACCAGGAAGCCAGAATGGAAGCAGATACCATGAAGCACATATGATGTAATGAGTTACAGAATCTTTTCATGTTTTGGATTACTCCAACTTAGGGTAGGTAGTTCATGGTATCATATGAAGAAAGAACTTTCAGGTTATTTGGACATGTGTACTGTTTAATTTGATAGAGTCATTTGGAAAGAGAGAAACTTGAGAAGATGCTTAAATTGCTTGTCCTGTAGATAATTCTATTGGGAATTTTGTCAGTTAATAATTGATGTGGAAGAACACAGCCAACTCTGGGTGGTAACAGTCCTAGGCATGTGGTTCTGGGTTTTACCAAAAGCAAGATAAGCAAACCATAAAGAGCAAGCCAGTAAAGGAATTTAATACATGGATACAGTCCCTGCTCCTGCTTGAGTTCCTGCCTGACTTTTCTCAATTGAGGACTGTGATCAGGTTGTACAAGCAAAATAAACCTCTTTATCCTCAAGTTGTTTTTAGTAATGATGTTTATCACAACAATAGAAAACAAATTGGTATAGTAGAGTCAGCAATACTGCTTATTTATTTATTGATTGATTCATCAATCAATTGATACCCACTAGTGATGATGAAGTACTGTGGGATCACAATCACAATTGTAGAATCTTAGAATAAAAATAACAATGCAGTTCTGGAGCAGAAAACTAAGGCTGAGGCATAGAATATACCCAGACTTTTATTAAATATCATGAGAGGTGGGACTAGCAGTACAGGAAATAGTATTATTTCTGAACTGGGTGCTGATATTTTCAGAGTAACTGTATAGAACACTGTTCTATATCAAATTCTCAGGTACTTGGAGTATAATTATCAAAAACACTTGCCACAGCTGTTGCATGAACTGATTTAATGTAGGACATATTTTTTCATGTTTAAGTCACAATACTGAACAACACTATCATTTCCTGTCATTGAAGCCTTAAGAAGCATTTCACATGTTATTCTTTCTTATAAAATGTCTCTATGAAATCTGCTTAGATGATTATTGGAGGTATGGGCAACCTTGTTTAGCTAGAATGATGATAGTATTAACTATAACTAGTACATTTAGTGTTAGTGAATATAAAACCAGTATAATTCCATAATAGTTCTTTTCTATGAAAATCATAATGGATTTCCATGCAGTAAATCTTAGCAGAATCTTATGAGTATTAAAAAGTAGCATACACACACACACACACACACACACACACACACAAAGTATGCTTATATACACATACAATTGTATATATATGTACAAAATATAAATATATATACTCATATATGCATTTAGTAAAAAATATATATAGTATTGTCAATAATTAGTTCTAAGCCAGATTTGTGCAGCAAAATTGAAGCTACTTCTAGTTAACTGGCTATCTTGAGGAACTGAGGTATGAATATCATTTGACAAAGAGTGAGTGGGTCTATCTGGTAATCTATAAGGCAGACCCCATTGATCCATCCATTATATGGCAGAGTTATTTTACTCACAAATGTAGTACCTGTCCTACATGGTTTCTCTTCTCTCCACTCCAGTAGAACTTAGTTGCACAGGACATATTTAAAGGTGTAGTGTGATTTTTTTAAAAAATAGTTTCTAGCTGAAAAGTTGCTAAAAATCAGAAGAACACATTTTCAGTGACCCAATTTGAGATTAGCAATTAATTAACTATACAGAGAAATGTCAGTTCAAGAAAACCTTTTTCAATATTCTGAATTTTCTTTTATAGATTTGTTATTAACTTCTAATTATAGACTAATTACCATCTTCATTATCACAGAGGATCTTATACGTTGATGTCAAGGAGACAAGTGTGGATGTAATACACTCCTATACTGCCTAATATGTTTGTATCTCCATGTACATGGAGAAAAAAGGGACAAAGACAGCCTGTGTGTTACCTCTAAAGCAAAGCTGGCAGCTGGAGAATGTTATTAAAATTCAGTTGCAGAATTTTTAGGTCTTGGGAAAATAATGGCAATAGAAGTGTTCACTGTACAATAAGAAGAAGCTTATAGAGAACAAGAAAAATGGCCTTTTTTCCAGCAGAGAGAGACAGAGACAGAAAGAGAGAGAAAGAAACAGAGACAGAGACAGAGACAGAGAGAGACAGAGAAATAGAGAAACAGAGAAACAAGGAAAGATAGTGCCCATGTTGTTTCAAAGTTTGCCAGTGAGAGACAAAATACTATTTTTTTCATGAAGTGAAAGTTTCTCTAGAGCAGAAGACCATGATTTCATTACTGAAAGAGTGGTATTTCTTTTAGACAGGAACAATTTTGGGTTGAAGATTTTTTTAGGTGGCTAGAGTCCTAACCCTACATTGTGGGTAGTTTCTGGCTACTGGAGATGGTCTCTTCAGGTTCTATACCCCCACATTTTGGCATTTCTACTAAGATCACACTCACTGAGTCTTGGGGTTCTGAGACTTCATAGTGATTCCCCCATACTCCACCTCTAGCAGCTTCAAATTTCTATTCATTCTACTGGCTCTCTGACACACTCTCTTGTTCATTCCCATGCCCCCTATTCCATTCCCATTCATCTTTTCCACCCAGATCTCTTCCTCCCTCTGCCTCCCATGATTGTTTTGTTCCGTGTTCTAAGTGGGAATAAAGCATACTCATTTAGGCCTTCCTTCTTGATTAACTTCTTTGAATCTGTTGGGAGTATCATATGTATTCTGTACTTTTGAGTGGATATAATTTATATCCTTTTGCATTTGGCTTACCTCACTCAGGATGATATTTTATAGCTCCATCCATTCACCTGAAAAATTCATGATGTCTTTGTCTTTAGAACTTGCATAGTACTCTATTGTATAAATGAAGCACATTTTCTGTATTCATACTTCAGTAGAGGGACATCTGGGTAGCTTCTAGATTCTGTTAGAAATAAAGCTGCTATGGATTTCATGTATCCTTTTCATGTGGTAGAGCATCTTTTGGATATATACCCAGAAATTCTACAGCTAGGTCTTCAGGTAGAAGCATATCCAATTTTATGAGAAACTACTAGATTGATTACCAGAGTGGTTGTACAAGTTTGCAATTCCACCATTAGTGATAGAGTGTTTCCTTTTCTCCAAATTCTTGCCAGCATGTGTAGATCTTAGCCATTTGGATGGATATAAGATCGGAATCTTGAGGTTGTTTTGAATTGCATTTACTTGATGCCTAAGAATATTGAACATTTGTTTGTTTGTTTGTTTGTTTCTTTCTTTCTTTCTTTCTTTCTTTCTTCCCCTCTCTCTCCCTCTCTTTCTTTCTCTTTCTTTTTATTAATCATTTTATTTGTTTGCATTTCAAATGATAGCCCCATTTCTTGTTACCTTCCACAACCTGCCATACCATTCCCTCTATTCCCCCTCCCTTTTGCCTCTATGAGGGAGCTCCTCCAACAACTCATCCATTCTAGATTCACCACTCTACCATCCCCCTATGCTGGGGCATCAAGATTCTACAGGACCAAGACTCTACAGGACTCTTCTCCTCCCATTGATGTTAGAGAAGGACATCCTCTTCTACATATGTATTTGGAGCCATGGAGCCATGGATCCCTCTATATATACTCTTTGGTTGGTGGGTTAGTCTCTGCGAGCTCTGGTGGTTCAGTTAGTTGATACTGTTGTTCTTCCTAAGAGGTTGCAATCCCCTTCAGCTCCTTCAGTTCTCCTCCTAGCTCTTCCATTGGTGTCCCAAGGCTCAGTTCCATGGTTGATGTAAGTATCTGCATCTGTATTGGTCAGGTGTTGGTAGAATCTTTCAGGGAACAGCCACACCAGGCTCTTATCAGTAAGCACATTTTGGCATTAGCAATAATGTCTGGGCTTGGTGTCTGCAGATGGGATGGATCTCCAGTTGGAACAGTCTTTGGATGGCCTTTCCTTCATTCTCTGCTCCACTCTTTGTCCCTGCATTTTCTTCAGACAGAAGCAATTCTGAGTTAATAGTTTTGAGATGGGTAGGTGGCCATCCCTCAATTAGGGGCCATGCCTAACCCCTGGATATGGTCTCCACAGCTTCTCTTTGCACTTTGTTGGATATTTCAGCTAATGCCATCCATAATGAGTCCTGGTAGACTCTTGCTTTCTTGGTATCTGGGACTTTCTAGTGGCTACCTCCAGTTCTGCATCCCCCACTGCTACATATTTGTATTAGATTTCCTGATGCTCTGTACTTATCCCCTTTCTCTTCCTACACCTGATCCTCTCCCCTTTCCACCCCTCCTCTCTCCATCCAAGTTCTCTAACTCCCTCTATGTCCTGGAATTATTTTGTTCCCCTTTCTAAGAAGGACTGAAGCATCTACACTTTGGTCTTCCTTCTTGAGCTTCATATGGTCGTGAGTTGTGGGTATTCTGAACTTTTCCCAAAATATCCATTTATCAGTGAGTATATATACCATGTATCTTCTTTTGTGACTGGGTTACCTCATACAGCATGATATTTTCTCATTCCATCTATTTGCCTGTCAATTTCATCAAGGCATTGTATTTAATAGCTTAGTAGTACTCCATTGTATAAGTGTACCACATTTTCTTCACCCAATCCTCTGTTGAGAGGCATCTGGGTTCTTTCCAGCTTCTGGCTATTATAATTAAGGTTGCTATGAACATAGTAGAACATCTGTTCTTGATATATGTTGGAGCAATTTTTGGGTATATACCTAGGAGTGATATAGCTGGGTTCTCAGGTAGTACTATGCCCAAATTTATGAGAAACTGCCAGACTGAAATCATTCCAGAGTGGTTGTACCAGCTTGCAATCCCAGCAGCAATGGAGGAGTGTTCCACTTTCTCCACATCCTCACCAGTGTCTGCTGTCACCTGAGTTTTTGGTCTTAGCCATACTGACTGGTGTGAAGTGGAATCTCTGGCTCTAAGATCAACTATAGACAAATTGTATCTCATAAAATTGCAAAACTTCTGTAAAGCAAAGGACACTGTCAACATGACAAAACAGCAACCTACAGACTGGGGAAAGATCTTTACCAGCCCTACATCCAATAGAGGATTAATATATCCAGTATTAACAAAGAACTCAGGAAGTTAGACTTCAGGGAACCAAATAACTCTATTTAAAAATGGGTTACAGAGCTAAACAAAGAATTCTCAACTGAGAAATCTCAAATGGCTGAGAAGCACCTAAAGAAATGTTCAACATCCTTAATCATCTGGGAAAGACTGTGGGAATCTTTTTTTTTAAAACTTTTATTGCATGATTTCAATTTATCTGAATTTGTTAACATTTAAGAACATATTTTAAGTAAATAGAATTAAATCACATTCTTGTTTCCCTTTTGTTCCCCCACTCCTCCCAGAGACTCCCTTCAATACTTACAATATTTTTGTCATATTATTTAAAATTTATAAAACATTATAACAATAAAAATGAGTATTATAAAAGTTGTTTGATATAAAACAACAAACAATTTAACAGTCTTATGTGGATGCTCATCTACAGCAATAGTGAAAATACATTTTTCTTAATATAAATTTTAAATAACTCCAAACATATTAACTGTATACTTCAAAGTAATACATCACTACTAGTATTTTCTTAAATGAACATAAATATATAAAGTCTTTTTGTTTGTTTTGTATTTAGTAGAGTTTAAAATCTTGGCTCTTACTGTGGTACAAGCCCAAAATAAGAACAATTTTTAGACACTGAATTTCATTGATATAATGCTGTACTTCAATGACCCTCACATCACCAAAGGATTTTACCTCCATCATAGCTAAACTGAGAGTTGATAGTTCTGCTGCACCAAGAAATGAATTATAGGCTCGATTTTTGGATACAGACTTCCTGTTATGGTCAAAGCTATTTGACTTGAGTGAGTGACTTTATTCTCACCCCACAGAGAACAGGTTACATTCATTTAAGAAATGGTATAGGTATTAAGATGGTCTATCCATAAAGTCATTTGCCAACTGTTTCAATGAACAATGGTTCTGCTTAGAGGATGACACAGACATTAGGTGAAGGTAAGAATTTGGTTCACTAGCTGTGATAATTTGGAAAAGCATTTATCTCAGAGAAAGAGTAACTTATAAAGTCCTCTTCTTTAAACTTGAAACAAGAGTTACAAACTCAAGCAAAGCATTTAGTCTTACTCTTTGTTGTTCTCTTACAAGCAACCTCCCTAATTAATCGTCTATGTTTCTTTTGGGTATATAAATACTTTTGAAATATATAAGCTGTTTTGAAAAACATGGTATAGTGTAAAAACATGAAGTAAACAATACTACTAAGAGAGAGGCTGAGATAGGAAAAGCAAGATTTCAAGACCCTTATGTTGTACACAGCAAGACACTGCCACAAATAAACTGAAAGTATATATAGATTGTACAGTATTGGACCTATTCCTCCAATTACCAAATTAGAGAGACCATTGAATGACAATAAACAAATTTCTAATTCCTCATATTTTTGGGTTTCAATCGCTTAGGATATGTTAGTAATATTAATTTTCATATTAAGATATTAAGAAAAGGTAATTGTCACTTCCTGTTGTTTTTGTTGTAAGAGGTGGAATTATATTTGTATGGATTTGTTGAAAGATTACTTTCTTGCTTCTTCTAGGGTGTAGTTTTGCTCCTGATGTTGATGTTTTCCATCTATTATCCTTTGTAGAGCTGGATTTGTGGAAAGATATTGTGTATATTTTGTTTTGTCATGGAATATCTTGTTTTCTCCATCTATGGTAATTGAGAATTTTGCTGGTTATAGTAACCTGGGCTGGCATTTGTGTTCTTGTAGGGTTTGTATGACATCTGCCCAGGTACTTCTAGCTTTCATAGTCTCTGATGAGATGTCTGGTGTAATTCTGACAGGCCTGCCTTTATATGTTACTTGCCTTTTTCCCCTTACTGCTTTTAAAATTCTTGCTTTGTTTAGTGCATTTGGTGTTTTTATTATTATGTGATGGGAGGAATTTCTTTTCTGGTCCAGTCTATTTGGAGTTCTGTAGGCTTCTTTTATGTTCATGGGCATCTTTTTCTTTAGGTTAGGGAAGTTTTCTTCTATAATTTTGTTGAAGACATTTACTGGCCCATTACCTTGGGAGTCTTCACTCTCTTCTATACCTATTATCCTTAGGTTTGGTTTTCTCATTACATCCTGGATTTCCTGGATGTTTTGGGTTAGGAGCTTTTTGCTTTTTGCATTTTCTTTGACTGTTGTGTCAATGTTTTCTATGGTGTCTTCTGCCCCTGAGATTCTCTCTTCTATCTCTTGTATTCTGTTGGTGATGTTCGTATTTATGACTTCCGATTTCTTTCCTAGGTTTTGTATCTCCAGCGTTGTCTCTTTTTTTGATTTCTTTATTGTTTCTATTTCCATTTTTAGATTCTGGATGATTTTGCTCATTTCCTTCACCTGTTTGATTGTGTTTTCCTGTAGTTCTCTAAGGGATTTTTATGTTTCCTCTTTAGAGCTTCTAGCTCTTTACCTGTGTTCTCCTGTATTTCTTTGAGGGTGCTATTTATGTCTTTCTTAAGAACCTGATCATGATAAGTGATTTTAGATCTGAATCTTGCGTTTCCTGTGTGATGGTGTGTCCAGGACTTGCTACGGTGGGAGAATTGGGTTCTGATGATGGCAAGTGACCTTGGTTTGTGTTGTTTATTTTCTTAAGCTTGCCCCACCCCCGCCATCTAATTACCTCTAGTGCTACCTGCCCTTGCTAAATCTGACTAGAGTCAGTCCTTCCTGTGATACTGGTTGTATCAGAACTCCACAGAGTCAGGCTGTCTCTATGATCCTGTGATTCTGAGATCCTGTGACCCTGGTCTTGTTAGAACACCTGGGTGTGCAGCAGCTTCCTCTGAGTGTTGTGGGACTGGCTGTAGAGCCTGGGCTCAAGGTCTGTTCAGGACACCAGCCCAGAGAGACTGGAAGGAACCCAAGCCACTCTGCTGGCAAAGTTCCTGTGTGCCTGCTCCTGCAGGTCCCAGTTACTCCAGGTGTTGGGACAGATGTTGGGTCCTCCTCACCTCTGATCCTGAGAGTGTCAGAGTGCCTGGGAGTGGAACTTCCTCTGGGTGTTGTGGGACTGGCTGCAGAGCTTGTGCCCAAGTTCTGCTCAGGACACCAGCCCAGAGAGGCTGGAAGGCGGCTGTGGGAATCTTGATGGTATCCCTCACAGAATTAGCTCTGTGCTTTGGGTAGAGTGACTTCCTTGATGAAGAACATTTGAATATGGAAAGATGAAATTTGTTTTGTCTCCTTTAACTTTGCTTATAATGCTTTAAAATGGCCACCATATTTATATTCTTTCTTTGTTTTCTTTTGTTTCAAAACAGCATCTTACTATATTCCTCTGACTGTCTTGGAACTCACTCTGTAAAATAAGCTGACCTTAAACTCAGAGATCCACCAGTCTTTGCCTTCTTTCAAGTGCTGAGATTAAAAGTGTTCTCCACTATGCCCAGCTATAATCTTTCTTTAGGTATTCAGTTTGATATTTTTGTCTTTTTGTGGAAGTTTGGTTCAGCTCATGATAAATTTCCCTCTCTTGTGTCCTTTTTATATGGACACAAAAGGCATGAAGTTCCATGTTCATTATTAAAATATTCATATATTTCAATTCTCTTCAAATATATACAATAAGTATAACAACAGTCACTTGTATAGACAAGAATTAATATATTTCTATTATTTTGATATGTATATACTATATATACCATTTTTCTACTATAACAAATACCTGAAACGAATAACTCATACATAGAAAAGTGTATTTTGAAGGACTTCTTTAGAGAATTTGGTAAATATATGATGACTTTCATTGCTTTTCCAACTGTGGATATATGGAGACGTGTCAAAGCAATATTCTTTCTGTTGTGGCCAGACAAAATAGAGGGGATTAGACCAGGATCACATATTCATCTTCAAAGAGATAAACTCAGTAGCCTAAAGTCCTCCCAGTAGGCCTGTCCTGTAAAGTTTATATCACCTCCCAAGCTGTATCTTAATTCCGTAATACATGGGTGTTTGGAAGATGCTGATTTGTAGATCATGGTACATACTTAAAACATATTTATCTGGTGTGATGTCACACACGTTTAATCCCAGAACTTGGGCTTGATGGGAAGGCAGGAGAAAATCCTGAATTCTAGGCCAGTATGATCTATGTGGTAACGTCTAAAACAGTCAGGACTAGATAAAGCAGTCTCATCTCAAAAAACAAAACAAAACAAAATGAAATTTAAAAAGAGAAGGAAAAAAACAGGAAGAAGGAACAGAAGAAAAAGAAAAAGAAGAGAAAAAGAGAGTAAAGAAGGCCATTGCCAGTTACTTTATTATTGTTGTTGTTGTTTCCCACAGTTCCTCATCCCATTTCTCCTTCGCCTTCTCTCCAAGAGGGTGCTTCCCCCTCTGCCAGGCCTCCACACTCCCTGGGGCCTCAAGTCTCATGATAGTTATTAGGCACATCTTCTCCCATTGAAGGCAGACCAGGCAGTCCTTCCATGTATATGTGTTGGGGGACCTCAGACCAGCTCAGGTATGCTGCCTGGTTGGTGGCTCAGTGTCTAAGAGATCTCAGGGGTCCAGGGGAGTTGAGATTGCTGGTTTTCCTGCAGGGTTGGAAATGCTCAACAGTAGGGAAAGGGAACTCACAGAGTCTACAACCATTACAAAGACAGGGCATCAAATTGAGTCAAAACTATAGTCAAAAACTCTGACCCAGAATTGTACCAGTCTACAAGAACTGCAGGGACAAAAGTGGAGAACATTGAGGCAAAGGATGTCCAGTGATGGTCCAACTTGGGATCCATCTCAAAGAGAGGCTCCAAGGCCTGAGGCAATTACTAATGCTATGTTATGCTTTCAAGCCTAGTATGACTGTCCACTGAGAGGCTCAACAAGCAGCTTACAGAGACAGACACAGATACTTACACCTAACCATTGGACTGATGCCAGTCACGCTCTTAAAATCCAGTAAAGATTTTCTTCTGCATCATAGTTTTCCCATCAGGTTTATCTTTTTCACATTTTTTTTTCATAATCTGGACATATCAGTAAATCATTCAGTATCCTGCGTCCTTTGGCCTCTTCAACTCTACCAGTTACATCGTTATCAGTCAAACCCTCATTTTCACTGTGCTCTTCTTTTCATTAATTACTCTTATTTCTAAACTCCCAACTTCACACATTCTTACTCTATGCTTCATCCATAGCCAACAGCAAAAGCAGTGGCCCAGTTAAACAACCCTTAAGTCCATTAAGTCTGTGTCTTAATTAGCTTTAACTGTCAGCCTGAAAGCCTAGAATCATCTAGGGGAAGAATGAATCTCAATTGAAGTAATCATCTTTACTTTTCAAGTTGGGTTATTGGCACATCTGTGAGAAACTTTTTTAATTAATTAATTATTTTATTTATTTACAACCTAAATGTTGCCTCCACACCTTCCACCCTCCCAGAGTTCTTACCCCATCCCTCATCCCACCGTTCCTTCACCTCTGAGAGGGAGCCCTCCCCTTTATCCCCCCATGCTAGAACATCAAGTCTTTACAAGATTATGCACATCTTTCCCCACTGAGGTTAGACAAGGCATTTCTGTTCTAAATAGGTGCCTGGGGCCAAGGATGAGCCCATCTAAGCTCTTTGGTTTCTGGCTTAGTCTTTGGAAGTTCCCTGTAATAGTTCAGGTTAGCTGACACTGTTGGTGTTCCTATAGGGTTGCCATCCCATTCAGTACCTTCAACCTTTTTTCCTACTTCATAGGAGTCTCTGACTTCAGTCCAATCTTGGTTGTGAGTATTTATATCTGACTCAGTCAGCTGCTGGTACAACCTCTCAGAGCCACGCTAGGCCCCATTGTATAAGCACAACATAGCATCAGTAATCAGGTAAGGGATTGATGCCTGCCCATGGGGATGTATCCACAGTTGGGCCTGTCACTATACAGCCATTCCTTCACTCTTGATTTCATTTTTGTCCCTGCATTTATTTTAACAGGAGCAATTTTGGGTTGAAAGATTTGAAGGTGGGTTGGCATCCCTATCCATTCTCTGGGGGTCCTGTCTGACTATTGTAGATATATCCTTTAAGTTCCATCATCCTACTATTGGGTATTCAGATAAGGTCACCCACATTGAATCCTAGGACCTCCTCCATACCAAGGTCTCTCGAATTTTTTAGAGGTGGCCCCTACCCTAGGCAGCTAGATATATCCATTCATTTTCCCCACACATTTGGACTCTGTCCTGCCTCCTCTCATACTTGACCCTGGCTCCTTTTCCCTTCACTTCCCCTCTTTTACCCAGATCCCTTGCTTCCTTTGCCTCACATGATTATTTTGTCCCCTCTTCTAATTGGTATTTAAGATTCTTCAATTGAGCTTTCCTTATGGTTTAAATTCTTAGGGCCTGTGGGGTATTCCATACCTTTTGGCTAACATCTACTTACCAGTGAATATATCATTCATCATAATCAAGTAGTCTTCATCTCAGTGATGCATGTATGGTTCAATATATAAAATCAACATAATCCACCCTACAAACAAAGTGAAATACAAAAAAAAAATCACATAAACATCCCATTTGATGCTGAAAAAGCCTCTGACAATATCCAACACCCCTTCATGTTAAAAGTCTTATGAGAGATCAGCAATTGAAGGCATACACCTAAACATAAAAAACAGTATAGAACAAACCAATTGCTGATTAAATGGAGAGAAACTTGAAATAATCTCATTAAAATCATGAATAAGACAAAGGTACCCACTCTATTCCTATCTAATCAATATAGTATTTGAAGTTCTACTAGAACAATCAGACAACAAAAGGAGACTGAGGAGATAAAAGTTGGAAATGAAGAAGTCAAGCTGTCATTAGTCAAGGATGAAATGATAGTACACATATAAGGCTCCAGCTGATAAACAACTTCAGTAAAGTGCCTGTTCATAAAATTAACTCAAAGAAATCAGTAGTTGATTTTCTCTCTGGTGACTGTCTAAAGCCAGACCAGCAAGAAGCATACAGGCCACAGAAGCAGCAAAGCAGCTGGGACAGGGTCCTTCCTGCCTCCATCTGCAACCTGGTGGTGGGGCTGTTCCACAGCACTCTGCACAGGTCTTGCCAGGAGAGAGCTGGTCTCCCAGGAATGCTGACACAAGCTTATACAACCACAGGAGGAGCAAGATCCAGACAGAGACAGCAAGAACATCTAACACCAGAAATTACCAGATGGCAAAAGGCAAATACAAAAATCTTACCAACAGAAATGAAGATAACTAGGCATCATCAGAACCCAGTACTCCTACCACAGCAAGTCCTGGATACTCCAACATACTGGAAAAACATGATTGAGATTTAAAATCATATCTCATGATATTGATAGAGAATTTTAAGAAGGACATAAATAACTCTCTTAAAGAAATACAGGAGAATACAGGTAAACAGGTAGAAGCCTTTAGAAAGGAAACACAAAAATCCCTTAAAGAATTATAGGAAAACACAATCACACAGGTGAAAGAAGTGAACAAAACCATGCAGGATCTAAAAATGGACGTAGAAACAATAAAGAAATCACAAAGGGAGACAACTCTAGAAATAGAAAACCTAAGAAAGAACTCAGGAGCCATAGATGCAAGCATCAGCAACAGAATACTAGAGATAGAAGAGAAAATCTCAGGAGCAGAAGATACCATAGAAAAGATTGACACAACAGTCAAAGAAAATGAAAAATGCAAAAAGTTTCTAACCCTAAACATCCAGGAAATCCAGGACACAATGAAAAGGCCAAACCTAAGGATAATCGTTATAGAAGAGAGATTTCTAACTGAAAGAGCGAGTAAATATCTTCAACAAAATTATGGAAAAAAAACTTCCCTAACCTAAAGTAAGAGATGCCCATGAATATACAAGAAGCCTAGAGAACAACAAATTGTTTGGACCAGAAAAGAAATTCCTCCCTTCACATAATAATCAAAACACCAAATGCACAAAACAAAGAAAAAATTTTAAAAGCAGTAAGGGAAAAAGGTCAAGTAACAAATAAAGGCAGGCCTATCAGAATTACACCAGACTTTTCACCAGAGACTCTGAAAGCAAGCAGATCCTGGCGAGATGTCATACAAACCCTAAGAGAATACAAATGCCAGCTCAGGCTACTAAACTCAGCAAAACTCTAAATTACCATAGCTAGAGAAACCAAGGTATTCCATGACAAAACCAAATTTACACAATATCTTCCCACAAATCCAGCCCTTCAAATGATAATAAATGGGAAACTCTAATACAAATAGGGAAACTAAACCCTAGAAAAAGCAAGAAAGTAATCTTTCAACAAAACTAAAAGAAGTTTGTCACATAAATAGAATTCTAACTCTAACAACAGAAATAACATGATCCATAAATTACTTCTCCTTATATCTGTAAATATCAATGGTTTTAATTCCCCAATAAAAAGACATAGACTAATAGACTGGGTACATAAACAGGACCAAACATTTGTTGCATACAGGAAACTCAACTCAGTGACAAAGACAGACACTACTTCAGAGTAAAAGGCTGGAAAAAAAATTTCCAAGAAAACAGTCCCATGAAACAAGCTGCTGTAGCCATTCAAATATCGAATAAAATCAACTTTCAACCTAAAGTTATCAAAAAAGATAAGGAGGGACACTTCATACTCATCAAAGGTAAAATTTACTAAGGTGAACTCTCAATTCTGAACATCTATGCTCCAAATGTAAGGGCATCCACATTCATAAAAGAATCTTTATTAAAGCTCAAGGCACACATTGCACTGCACATAATAAAAGTGGGAGATTTCAACACACCACTCTCATCAATGGACAGATCATTGAAATAGAAACTAAACAGAACACAGTGAAACTAACAGAAGTTATGAAACAAATGAATTTAACAGATATCTATAGAACATTTTATCTTAAAATAAAGGTACCTCAAGGTACTTTCTCCAAAATTGGACATATAATTTGTCACAAAACAGGCCTCAAGTGATACAAGAAGATTGAAATAATTTCATGCATCTTAACAGATCACTAGGGACTAAGGCTGGACCTCAATAACAACATAAACAATAGAAAATCCACATATACATAGAAGCTTAACAACACTCTACTCAATGATAATTTGGTCAAGAAAGAAATAAAGAAACTAAAGACTTTCTAGAGTTTAACAAAAATGAAGCCACAACATACCCAAACTTATGGGACACAATGAAAGCAGTCCTAAGAGCAAAACTCAGCTCTGAGTGCCTCCAAAGAGAAACTGAAGAGAACATACATAGCAGTTTGACAGCACATCTGAAAGCTCTAGAACAAAAAGAAGCAAATTCACCCAAGAGGAGAAGATACCAGGAAATATTCAAACTGGATCTTTGAGAAAATCAACAAAATACATAAACCCTTAGCCAGACTAACTAGAGGGCACAGAGACAGTATCCTAATTAACAAAATCAGAAATGAAAAGGGAGACATAACAACAGGAACTGAGGAAATCCAAAAAATCATGAGATCCTACTACAAAAGCCTATACTCAACAAAACTGGAAAACCTGGATAAAATGAACAATTTTCCAGGCAGATATCAGGTACCAAAGTTAAATCAAGATCAGATAAATGATTTAAACAGTCCCATATCCCCTAAAGAAATAGAAACATTCATTAATGGGCTCCCAACCAAAAAATGCCCAGGACCAGATGGGCTTAGTGCAGTTTTATCAGACCTTCAAAGAAGACCTAATACCAATACTCCTCAAACTATTCCACAAAATAGAAACAAAAGGTACTCTACCCAATTCTTTCTATGAAGCCACAATTACTCTGGTATCTGAAACACACAAGGACACAACAAAGGAAGAGAACTGCCGATCAATCTCCCTTATGAATATTAATGCAAAAATACTCAATACAATTCTTGCAAACTGAATCCAAGAACACATCAAAATTATCATCCATCATGATCAAGTAGGCTTCATCACAGGGATGAGGGATGGTTCAAAATATGGAAATCCATCATCATAATCCACTATATAAGCAAAATTAAAGATAAAAAAACACATGATCATCTCATTAGATGCTGAGAAAGCATTTAACAAAATCTAATACTCCTTCATAATAAAGTTTTGGAAATATCAGGAATTCAAGGCCCATACCTAAAAATAGTAAAAGCAATATACAGCAAATCAGTAGCCAGTATCAAACTAAATGGAGAGGAACTTGAAGCAATCCCACTACAAACAGGGACTAGAAAAGGCTGCTCACTCTTTCCCTACAAATTCAATCTAGTACTTGAAGTCCTAGCCAGAGCTATTAGACAACAAAAGGTGTAGTGAGCAGGGAACCAAGTGGCACTTCCTGCTGGGAAGGATGGGAACAGAGCTCCTTCATTCAGGCACTCGTATACTGGATTTGAGAGACCCCCAGAACCGGGGAGATCCTTACTCAAATCTCGGGATGACGCGACCACCCAATGACTCACGAGAGACCGAACTTGCTGCAATCACATGAGGTTTATTGGGAATAGACCGGTACCGGGGTCGATCTCGTGACCATGCTGGCCAGAGTTCGAGGCTGAACACAAGAAGTGTGGGGCATTTAAGGGAACATCCACAAGCTGGGGGCGGAGAGAGGGCTACCAAGGAAACAGAACATAAAAACAGTGGAAAATTTCAGAGGGACCCAACCCAAGGTATTCAGTTAGGGAGGGAACCATATTCCTTCTAGGAATGTAATTTTCATCTACCGGTCGACAGGGTGGAGAGTCTCATAAACCAGTAGACCTTCATTCTTAGTTCCACCCTCATTGTGGATCATTGAGGAGGGGGAGGTATCAGGAATCAGAGCCCTGAGGCTCTGAGTTAGCCAAATTCCTGGAACTAGTTACTCCACCTTTTTGGTTTGTTACATTTCTACTAATACATTACTTTTCATTAACATGCTTTTCCCCAAATTTCTAAGTCTCCCAGTCTTTTAGATTCCACCACAAGAAATACCTCACGAGTGGTAAGAGAGGACTCAACATACTGTTTAGCTTTTGAATGCTTTATGTCAGTTTCCAATACAACTACACACAGCATACAATATTTTATTAGAGCCAAGAGGATAAAGGCTATGACAATATAATAGCTAAACATTTCGCTTTACCATATACTAGAATATATACGGCTTCACTCTACTGTCTATTAGGGGTAAATGACCTCTGGAAGCAGGCTCAGCTATCTCTGAGGCAGGGTGTGGCATTCTTGGAAGAACCAAAATTTGTTGGTGTCTAGTAGGCTCAGCGATCTCTTGGCTGGAGGGTTAAGCTTGACCAGGAAGAATAGTTTGCCTGTAGATAATGTTTGACCACAAAGGTTACTTGCCTAAGGAGTCTCGGATGGTCTCTGGTCATTGTGGCAGAGTCTGGAGGCTCAGGAGGTTCACTTCAGCAGCAACCATGGCTACCAAGAGCAGGGGCGGGGTGTGTGGGGGGAAATGGGAAGATGTCAGCTTGTCTCCTAGCTGCCTCTTTAAGCTATTTTTGATGTCACTCTGGAGCAGGGGCGTCTGGTTATCTTCTCAAGTTGTTTACTTTTCTATGGAAAATTTTCTGCACAAATGTATACTTCAAATATTCACAGATATTTTCTCATTTTGGCAAGACATCTTTTATATATTATTCTAGATAACTAATATATCAAAACAACTCATTGCAAATAATTTATTTTAAAACAACTTCCAAACATTTCCTATTACAAGGTGGAGCAAGTCTTGCTACAGGTCTACTCCTTACAAAAGGAGATCAAAGGGATACAAATTGGAAAGGAAGAAGTCAAAATATCACTATTTGCAGATGATATGATAGTATACTTAAGTGACCCCAAAAATTCCACCAGAGAACTCCTAAACCTGATAAACAACTTCAGCAAAGTAGATGGATATAAAATTAACTCAAGCAAATCAGTGGCCTCTACACAAAGGATAAACAGGCTGAGAAAGAAATTGTGAAAACAACACCCTTCACAATAGTCACAAATAATATAAAATACCTTCATGTGACTCTAAATAAGCAAGTGAAAGTTCTGTATGCCAAGAACTTCAAGTCTCTGAATAAAGAAATCAATGAAGATTTCAGAGATGGAAAGATCTCCCATGCTCATAGATTGGCAGGATTAATATAGTAAAAATGGACATCTTGCCAAAAGCAATATACAAATTCAATGCAATGCTCATCAAAATTCCAACTCAATTCTTCACAGACTTAGAAAGAGAAATTTGCAAATTCATCTGGAATAACAAAAAACCTAAGATAGCGAAAACTAGTCTCAATAATAAAAAAATTTCTGCTAGAATCACCATCCCTCACCTCAAGCTGTACTGTAGAGCAATTGTGATAAAAACTGCATGGTATTGGTATAGTGACCAGCAAGTAGATCAATGTAATAGAATTGAAGACCCAGAAATGAAGTTAAAAGATTTCCACAGTGTTTTCAACCCCTCTCATTCATACTGTCCATGAGAATATAGCCCACAGAATCAACTAAGCAGGGGCTCACAGAAACTGAAGAGACAAACAGACCCTCTATGAGTCTAAGCTAGGTCCTCTATTTATACATTATGTGTTGCCTCCCACACCCAGTTCACCCTCCGGACTTTGGTGGTTTTTGCTCCAGGCAGTCTCCTGGGGAATTAAGACAAAAGACCTTCTGCAGACTATCAGCTTATCTCTGAAAGAAGCTGTCCAAGAAGTTCTCCCTGAGATACAACTAAGCCTGCGACAATGCCTACTGCCTGAGGACATCTGCAGGTGTTTTCCCTACCCCCACCCCCACCCCGCCACTGGTGACCTTCGCCCTTTGCTTGTGACTCCCTCATGACTTCCTCCTGACTCCCTCCTGACTCTTTCCTGACTCCTTCTGCAATGTTTATGTTATGCATACATTTCATTTCTGAAGATTTCAGTTTCAGTTCTTACCTGCCTATATAAGCTTGAAATACTACCAAGTAAATAGATACCTTGATAGAACTCTACTTGGCGTCCGCCTCAACCGTTTCATTTTGCAGGTCCTGTCTAACCTCCAGCTGAAGAGAACACAGACACGAGTGGGACTGCGGGCCCCTTCTACTCAATTATGTTTGGTGTTTTTGTGGGACTCCCAACAGTGCATATGGACTCTTTTGCATGCACTCAAGATTCTTTCACTCCTATTGGATTGTCTCATTCAGCCGTGATATGATGGTTTGTTCCTAATCTTATCGTAACTTGTTATGCTTCACTATGCCTGTGGAACTGCATTCACTGAAGCAAATTTTTTAAACTTGTTGTAGCAATAAGAATATTGACTAATACACCAGATAAAAATTTCTCCAAAATGTCCAAGCCCATTGATTCTATCTGGGGTAGGAAATATAGAACTATACTACAAAGAACAATAACATAGATTGCTATTTGTCACAACTGTTCATGCAAACTTTTAATAAATCCCACTTTCAGGCTGACTTCTAATATCAGACTTGGTTTTTGAAACTTCATTGAAAACATTCTCATAGCTCTGGCTCGCTCCTCCTTACTCTTCACTCTGAGCTTCTAGTGGCTATGCTGTCTTCTCAGAACAGACATACTTGTTTCTCATCTCAACACCTTATTGACATTTTTTTTGTGCAATTACTTCCAGTGCCCTGTTGTCTTTTTGGTTTTGGCTTTGTGTTTGTTATAGTTATTTATAAAGTCTTTCAGAAGAAAACAATGACAAATTTCTGTATTCACTCAGCTTAGCTGTAACACTGATACATATGTCTTCTATTTCCAGAAATTCTCTTGGTAAGGATGTATTCAATGTTATTGCCAATGCAATAAACCATCTATACTTTGTATGTCATAAACCATGCAAAGTTTAATTTTTCCTCATTTTATTAAATGAATATTAAAGATCCCAACATACATATCTATCATTCATTTTCTAATGTCTGGATCTTTTTTCTTCATAGGTTTAAAGTTTTTACTGTGGAGATTCTTAATATTCTTGATTATGTTTGTTCTGAAGCATTTTATTTTTTTGGAGATGATTGTGAATGTGTGTCTATTATTTCTCTGTTGATATATAGAATAGCTATTCATTTGTGAAAGTTGCTTCTGCATTCTGATGCATGGTTGAAATTTTTTGCAATTTCTAAAATCTTGGGGGATCTCTAATTACAATATCATGACTTTTATTGTGAAGGCATGTTGGATTTTGTCCAAAGATTTTGGTGTATCTATTAATATGTTCATGTTATTTATGTCTTTAGGGCCATTTCTATGGTTTATTACATTTATTGACTTGTGTATATTGAATTATGCCTGCATTTCATGGATAAATCCAACTTGGTTATGGTGTATAATCTTTTTGATGTATGTCTATCTACAAATAATAAGTAACTGAGTTTTTGTGTGTTGGCTCAAGGACAACTTTATAACTGATGCTTTGTATGTTACATTACTGACTTTTCAGTCATACCCTTTTCTATCAGTAGGAAGTTAGCATAAACCTACAATGATGGTTATATTAGAAGTTGTCTCCTGACTGGATAGATGAAATGTACCAGACAAAAAGAAGAACTTCCACAAAGCAATTTTGCATAAGAAATCATTTTATTAAGAGCATTGATAAGAAAAAAGTATATTAATGCTAGTTTTCAGTTTAAAAATTGTGAAAGAAGAGATGAAGATCAAACAAGAGATAAAATGGTATATGAGAATCTTAAATCAGTGTGGCCTTCCCTTTGCTGTACTAAGGGCCTGGGCTAAATGAAGTGCTATGGTACTGACTAGTGTCTTTTCTGAGTCAGTAAGTGTGTTCAATGGATGGGATTATTTTCCATAATTCTATTATTAGAAATAATAGAGGCAAATTTTCCATTCTATCATGCTGAAGTTTGCTATAGTGAGAATAATGAAGGTTAGGCCAAATGTACATCCTCAGTTTGAAAATTGCAAAGTTTAAAATGTCAAAGGTCAAAGTGTATTTATGTAATTTTTGTTGTTGTTGCTTTGTTATTATTGTTTTGCTTAAGAAAATATGGCCATGTGGACTGTACTGTGGGCCTATGTATGTGTGCATGTGCATGCCTATATTTGTGATGAGCTTGAAGAAATCAATTATATGATAAAATTGGGGGAATAAATTTGCTATTTTTTAAAATTTCACATAGGATAAAAAGTACATGTTTATGAATACTTGGATACTTGCATACATACACATACATGCACAAATACATTCACACACACACACACATACACACACACACAGAGACAGAGAGACAAAGAGAGACAGAGACAGAGACAAAGAACACCTTTGTCTAGGTCAGGAAAACAAAAGAAGACTGGCTTGTTTTAATACATAGAAATGCAGAAAACATCAATTAGATCACTTTTTAAATTGGAAAGGTAAAATATTCTGAAGAATAAATAACAATGAAAGGAACTGAGCAATTGACCCTAAAATAAGAAATATCTAATTTATTTCTTTAGTGTCACCCATCTAAAAATGTACTTTAAACTTTAGACTACAACACAATAGACTTAAACCTCATTCTTGTTTTCAAGACCATGATGGTATTAACATACCTTCTTACATTGTGAGTCAAAGTCCCATATGCCTTAAACTAAGTATGGGGGTCATGGAAAATTGGGAATCAGTAAAAGGGTATTGAATGTGTAACAAGCAAATCGTATTTCAAAATCAAATTAATAATGGATACCAGGTTTTTCTGGCTACAACAAATTCTGTGATTGTTTTGAACACAGAGTAGGTAAGCTATCAAATATGTAGTTCCACTCAACTGGAATCCACACTGTTTACCTTATGAACTATTATGCACTGCAGGATTTTACTGCATGTACAAAGTTTACTGCTCTCACAGAAACATGATGGTTTAATTATGAAAAATGAAGATTTAGTAGTTTTCTACTGTAATTAGAAATGTAAGGGATTATAATAGATATTTGAGACTCTTATGAAAGTATTTCTCAAAGAGAAGAGAAACTGTTACAAGTGCTATGTTCCCTGAAAGTTTTCTCTTCAGAAGTTATTTTGAGGGAGGTATATGTTTTAATACTTTGCTTACATTGCTGCAACAGAGTACTAGAACATTTTAAATAACAAAGGGTAATTTCTCATGGTTCTAGTGACTGGTAAATCTAAGATGATACATCATCTATGAAAAGTCTGTTTTCTTGGTGATAGTTCTTTGTACTGTGTCTTCACATGGGCTTTTCAAAAAATAGCAATTCCATTCATGGGGCCTATTCATTTTCTCCAAAGGACATGTGTCCTATTGCCATCACCATCCTATTTCATTTGTGTTGCTGAAACAAATACTGGAGACTTGGTAATTTATATAGAATGAAAATTATTTATCTTAGTTCTCACAACCAGGCAGTTCATAATTAAGTCACTGACATCTCTCCTGGGAAGAGCCCTTGGCCTACTACCTTCCACATTGCAAAATAGAAAACTACGCAATCCAAATGCTAGGGAAAGTCTTTGCCATAAGTCATTGCTCTTTTTCAAGAGGAGCAGTCTTGATGTTGAGTCATATGGCATCAGAAGAACTTCAGAGGAAGAAGAGTCACACCATACCGCCTGCCTTGGTGACTGGATCTCACAAAAGAATCTAGGAGGAGACAGGTTTTCAGAACACAGGGTTGTTAGCTTAGTAACCTTGAAAAACGTCCTTAAACTTGAGATTCTTTACTTGTAGATAGAGAATTTTCATGTCTTCCAGGGTTTGTGCTGAGAATTAAATTGACCATGTAGGAAAGACATTTGGCTCATTGCATGGTAATACAATAAGTACTCAATAAATGCCAACTACTGTGATCTTGGAAATGGAAATTTGGATGCTTTTTGGGTCAAATATATAATCAAGAATATAAAAGCATTTTAAAATGTATTTTATTTATTTTACATATTTTATTAGCTAAACACATGAATTTACTGTCTGTGTTTAATATGTAGGTCATCTATCTTTTGTTTCTGTTTTTTTTTTCCACAATAGTCTCAAATCCTGTTATTCCTTATTTCTATGTGAGATATGTCACTCAATCAACATGAAACTGAAGTTGAAGGAAGTCATCTTTGAGTAGAAATCATGATTTATCTGTTTAATTTGTTTCTCACTAACCTAATCTTCCAAGCAGAGGATCTAGCTGAGCCAATCTCACATAGGTTTGGCCCGGGTGTGTGCCAACATAACAGATCCTGCTTTATGAGTGAAGAAGGTGAGGACTTGCAGCCTGTACAGTAGAAGCCTCTTTCTTGTGAAAGATACATGAAAATATAAAAAGAATTTCTTCAATAGAGAATGTATATTATTCTGCTTGAATTTATAACATACAATCATTTTGGTCTTTTCAAAAAGACCAATGTGAAGTTATAATACACACACACACATACATACACACACACACCATTTACACACACACACACACCATTTGGATCATATAAAAAAAAGACCAGTTTTTTTTAAAAGTTTAAGTTTTCACAGGTCAAATTGAGACTGTGTGGAAGTTATTGGTGGCCAGTAAGAGATATATGCCTGAACCCATTCTGAAAATGTTCTGTAGGGATTCCTTTTGGTAACACCTACCCAATGACAAAGCAGCGGGGGGAATCTGATGAGGTCATTCAAGAGAAATAAAGTATGTTTTGTTTACAACTTTACTAAGGACTTTTTCCTGCTGTACTTTTATCTCTTCTTATGTAGGTGTAATAAAATAAAATAAAGTATGACATCACTGACATGTCTAAGAAGTATACGGGAACAGTTCATAGAGGAAAGGGTTACCTCAGTGAACCTTCAAGTCACTGATGTGTGATTCTGCTTTATTGTCTCAGTGAACATTCTTCCTGTCTTATGTGTGGGTAGTACATTACAGTATGCAGGTACATGTGTTCATGAATGAGAGACACAAGCAGAATTTCATCTATCTTCCACTGATCCAGAGACTTACTGTTTCACCAGGCTGAATGACTAGGTCAGTAAGCTTTCAGGACCTGCTTGTCTATATGCTAGTTCTTGAGCTAAAGGCATGGGAATTTATGTCTGTCTGGGTTTTTCATGAGTGCTGGGCATTGATCTTAAATGTTACAAAACAAGTCTTACTCCTTGAGCCATTTCTCAAGCTCCATCCTTCTTTGCATATTTAGGTAAAGAAACACATTCATTTATTGGTTACTTTTTTGAAAACAAAGATTTTTAGTTTATCACTTCAAGTATTTTCTTTTTCATATAAACACTACACTTTAACAAGTATCTCCCCAAATCTGTCCCTTGGCATGCCCAAGAGAAATAGAGCTATTAGCTTTACCCTGGGAAAAGCTATGAAACAGATAGTCAAACACAAACATAAATACTCACATGATGTTTACAAAAGTTAATGATATGGTAGGGGAAAGGCATGGACAGCAAGGAAGGTTCAAGAAGATATTATAAATTACTTTATTTTATGAATTATGTTTGAAAAGATGAAGATCTGCTAAAACCTTTTAAGAAAAAGGCAAACAAGAATGATAGAGGCAGGTATGAAATCAGGTGCATTGAAGGAATGCTTACATGGACTGAAAATGTGCAATGGGTTATGTTTGAAAAAGAGTTAAAAATCACACATTGGCCTTCCTTCTTTTGAAGCTCCATATGGTTTGTGGGCTGTATTATGGCTACTCTGAGCTTTTGGGCTAATGTTCACCCATAAGTGAGTAAATACCATGTGTGTTCTTTTGTGTCTGGATTACCTCACTCAGGATGATATTTTCTATTTCTATCCATTTGCTTACAAATTTCATGAATTCATTCTTTTTAATAGCTGAGTAGTACTACATTGTGTAAATGTATACCACATTTTCTGTATCCATTCCTCTGTTGAGGGACATATGGATTTTTCCAGCTTCTGCCTATTATAAATAAGGCTGCTATAGACATAGTGGAGCATGTGTCTTTTTTATACGTTGGAGCATATTTAGGTTATGTGCCCACTAGTGGTATAGCTGGGTCTTCAGGTAGGGCTATTTCCAATTTTTTGAGAAACTGCCAGATTGTTTTCCAAAGTAGTTGTACCAGCTTGCAATCCCACAAGCAATGAAGGAGTGGTCCACTTTCTCCACATCCTTGGCAGCATTTGCTGTCACCTCAGTTTTTTATCTTAACCATACTGATTGGTGTGAGGTGGAATCTCAGCGCTATTTTGATTTGAGTTTCCCTGATGACTGAGGTTGTTGAACATTTCTTTAGGTGCTTCTCAATCATTCGATATTTCTCAGTTGAGAATTCTGTTTAGCTCTGTACCCCACTTTTAATAGGATTATTTGGTTCTCTGGAGCCTAACTTTTTGAGTTCTTTGTATATTTTTGGTATTAGCCCTCTATCAGATATAGCGTTGGTAAAGATCTTTTTCCACTCTGTTGGTTGCTGTTTGTCCTATTGACAGTGTCCTTTGCCTTACAGAAGCTTTGTAATTTTATGAGGTCCCATTTTTGTCGATTCTTGATCTTAGAGCACAAGCCATTGGCGTTCTGTTCAGGAAATTGTCCTATGTGCCAATGTCCCACTTTCCTTTTAGTTAGATTCAGTGTATCTGGTTTTATATTGTGGTCCTAGATGCTCTTGGACTTGAGCTTTGTACAAGAAGATAAGAATGAATCAATTTACATACTTCTTTGTGTTGACCACTGCTGGAAGCAACACCATGTGTTGAAAATGCTATCTTTTTTCCACTACATGGTTTTGGCTTCTTTGTCAGAGATCAAGTGTCCATAAGGTGTGTGTACTTATTTCTGGGTCTTCAATTCTTTTTCATTGATCTACCTGTCTGTCTCTGTACCAGTACAAGGTGGTTTTTAGGACTTTTTCTCTGTAGTACAATTTGAGGTCAGGGATGGTGATTCCCCCAGAACTTCTTTTATTGTTAAGAATAGTTTTCGCTATCCCAGGGTTTTTGTTATTCCAGATAAAAATGAGAATTGCTTTTTCTAACTCTCTGAAGAATTGAGTTGGAATTTTGATGGGAATTGCACTGAATCTGCAGATATCTTATTTTTAGTAAGATGTCCATTTATACTCTATTAATCCTTTAGATTCATGAACATGGGAGATCTTTCTGTCTTCTGAGGTCTTCTTCAATTTTTTTCTTGAGAGAATTGTAATTCTTGTCATACAGATCATTCACTTGCTTCATTAGAGTCACACCAAGATATTTTATATTATCCATGACTATTGTGATGGGTGTTGTTTCCTTAATTTCTTTCTCAGACCATTAACCTTTGAGTAGAGGAAGGCCACTGATTTGTTTGAATTAATTTTATATCCAGCCACTTTGCTGAAGTTGCTTATCAGTTTTAGGAGTTCTCTGGAAGAATTTTTGGGGTCACTTCAGTATATTATTATATCATGCACAAATAAAGGGGAACAAAATAATCTCAGGAGGTAGAAGAGGCAGGGAAAGACTTGGGAGGGAGAAAGGAGGGGGAGGACCTGTTTAATAGGTCTTAAGTTTAATAAAGAAGCCATTAGCTACCACTAAGGTGTGTGTGCCACTACTGTATATGTAGATTATCATTTTAAGATGGTTGTTGAAGTGGCACATAATCATTACAGCTGAGCGTGGTTGTTGGTTGCCTCTCTCCTTTTCTTTTTTCTTGCATGGAACTTTCTGGTACCATGAGAACTAGTACTCAGGGAGAGGGTATTCATTTCAGTTTAATGTTTTGGGCCTGTGAGTGCTGTTTCAGAAGTGTGTAGTATCTTCATCAGTAAGTATTTACCCTCTATCTCTCGGAAGTAATCAAGGGCAGCAGCAGTAGGCTGTGTTTGGGAGAAATCTCATAGCTTGCCCTGGATAACAACTCAAAAGTTGACTTTTCATGTCTTCTGCTATTAAGGCATTTGCAAAGTGTTTTGGGTCTTGGGAAGAGCACCATTAGTCCATAGTGGAAACATATATATTGAATTGCATGCATTAAAGATTTAGGTTTAGGGGTGGTGGTAAATAGTTAATAGTATGGTTTCATATGGCTTTGTAATCTATACTTGTTATTTTGCCTCTCACTACTTCTTTACTTAGCATCTGACACCTTCCCTAAGGGTTGCCTTTTTCTTTCCCCCCATCAGATCACTTCTGTGCTGCTTTTCCTCTTTACTCCCTTCCCATCCTTTTTTTTTGATTTACTTTTCTGTCCTTTCCTAAGGAGCCCTCATTTTTCAATTTCTCCTATCAGATCAATTGTATCCTATCATTCTGTATATTAAATCTCTGTCAGATATATAGTTAGCAAAACTTTTCTTCCATTCTGTGAGCTTTTTTTTTTTACCTTGTTGATTGTTTCTTTGCTGCCAAAAGGTTTTAATTTTCATGAGGTCTTACTTGTTGATTATTTTAATTATTGGGTAAATGGAGTCCTACTTGGGAAGTTCTTTCTAAACCTATATAATCTGGAACACCGCCTATGTTTTCACCTAGGATTTTTAGTGTTTCAGATTTTAACTCTTGGGTTTATGTTTTGATCTATTTAGAATTAATTCTTCTACAAGATGACAGATATGGACTAGTTTTATCCTGTGCATTTGGACATCTGGTATTCTCAGCATTATATGTTGACAATGCTTTTTTTCCCCAGCATATATTTTTGTCATCTTTGTCAAATATTAAATGACAGACATGTTTGGGTCCTTAATTTTGTTTCATTGTTTGACATGTCTGCTTTTGACCTAATATCATATTGTTTTTACTGCTATGCCTCTGTAATGTATTTTACAACCTGGAGCTATAATCCCTTTAGCATTGCTTTTTCATCTCTGGCTCATGATTCTTTTGATTATCTGGGATCTCCTGTAGTTGCACATAAATTTTAGTATAGCCTTTAATTTTCTATTTTTTCATAGAATGAGATGGGAACCTTGGTTGGGATTGAAATGAATCTGCATATCAGTTTTGGTAGAATGGTCATTTTATAGTGCTAACTCTCCCAGTCAAATGTGGGAGTTCTTTCCATTTTTTTTGTCTCTTCCTTTATCTTTTTCCTCAGAGATTGAAATTTTTCACTGTAAAGATCCTACACTTCTTGGTTAGGTTTATTCTGAGACATTTTATTTTCTTTTACACTATTGTGAATGGGAATGTGTCCATGATCTACTTATTTATGTGTTCGTGGTATATAGAAAAGCTATTGAGTTGCATAAGGTGATTCTATGCCCTGCCATATTTTTGAGTCTGCTTATCATTTTCTGGTAGAGGATTTGGAGTTTATTAATTTCCCTTTAGTTTTCTTCTCTTGCCTTATTGCATCAGTTAGTACTTCAAGAAAATGCTAAAAAAGAATGGACATGGTGGACATCCCTGTTTCATGTCTGACATTAGTTTGACTTTGTTTCAAGCTTTTCTCCATTTGGGATAATACTTGCTGTAGGGTTTTTCTTCTTGTTATTTGGTCCAAGAGCCTGTCAATTTTGTTTATTTTCTCAAATAACTTGTTAGTTCTTTCTATTGTTTCTGTTTCACCTCTGGTTTTTATTATTTCTTGCAGATGACTGATTTTGGATTTGGTTTCTTCTTATGTTTCCAACTTTTTGAGTTGTATCATTAAGTCATTGTTGTGCTTTTTTGATTTTATTAATGTAGACACTTAGAACTATAAAGTTCTCTCTAAAAACATGCAACTACAAACTGTGTCCTCCAAGTTTTGCTGTGTTGTGTTTTTATTTTCATAAACTTCCAGGAACTTTTTTCTTTAATTCTTCTTCAGTGAAGTTATCATCTAATAATATAGTAAAGAGTTCTTTAATCTTTATGAATTTGCCTATTTATAAGAGGTTCTTTACTTGCACATTTTAAGTTTTATTATGTTGTATTCAGATAAAATAAAAGGAATTATTTCAGTATTTTTGAATTTGTAAAGAATGTAGTCTACTTTAGAAAAGCTTCTATGTGCTACTAAGTAAAATGTATATTCTTTGGATAGAATATTCAGTGAACATCTACTAAGACTATTTGATGCATGATGTCATTTAATTTTGATGTTTCCATGTTTCTTTCTAGATAACCTTTTTCCTAAGAAAGTTGAATATTATAATCACTGTCAATGGATTGTTGTAAATCTGTAACTTAAATTCCAGTACTAAAAATTTTTATGAACATATGTACCCCTGAATTTGTACCTGTAAGTTTAGGGTAGTAATGTCTTTTGATTTAGCTGTTCCCTTTACTAGAATAAAGTGTTCCTGTTTATCTTTTGTGACTACTTTTACAATGTAGCCTCTTTGTTTCACATATGAAAATAAGGATGTCTCTTTGTGTTCTGGTCCCATTCAACTAGAATACATTTGCCCATTGTTTTACCATAAGTTGGTTCGTATCTTTAAAATTAAGATCTTTCTTGTAGACAGCAGATATGTGCATTTTGTTTCTTGGTCCATTTAGTCAGTCTCTGTCTTTGATTAGAGAATTGAGGACATTGAAATTTATAATTACTGTTGAAATGTATGTGCTAATTGTCATTGTGTTTTGATTTTCTGTGATGTTTCTGTTTGGAATAATAACTTGTATTTCAGTAACTAGGGCTTTGTTTTTCTTTCCACATTCTTTCTTGCATGCTCACTTTTCTTGTCAGCTCAAAATACAGCTGTCTGTAATTTTCTTAGGTTAGATTTGTTGAATATACATTTTTAAAAACCTTTTTTATGTTGTAGAAATTTTTTCCTCATTCATGGAAGACAGTTTTGTGGGTATATAATTTTATATTGGCTATTATGGTCTTTTATGACTTGAAATACATTGCTCCAGGCTCTTCTGGCTTTCAAAGTTTCCACTGAGATATCAGCTGTTATTCTGGAGGAGTTCCTTTTAGATGTGGCTTGCATTTTTTCTCTTGAATTTAAGTATACTTTTTTTGTCATGTATACTTAGTGTTTAAACTATGGCCCGATGTTGGAATTTTTTTTTCAGTCTTGTCTATGTGGTTTTTTCTATACTTCTTGTATCTGTATGGGTGTGTATTTCCTTAATTTGGGAAAGTTTGTTCTCTGATCTTATTAAAGATCTAGTCTATGCCATTTACTTGGGATTTTCCTCCCTTATTTCTGGCCCAAATCTGATGGTTTTGTTGTTGTTTATTTTGTTTTTGTTTTCACAGTGTCCCATAGTTTTTCCATGTTTGTTTGTGGTTTTGTTTTAATTTTTTATGTTCCTTCATTATTGGTCTATGTTCTCTATTTTACCTTTCATACCTAATGCTCTTTCTTCTGCTTGATTCCTTCAACTTGGAAGGTTTCTTTTGTATATTCTACTTGGACTTTGTTTGTTTGTTTTGTTTTAATTCTATATTAATTTCAGCTTGAGTTCTCTTCTTTTTATTGGATATTTTCTTTATTTACATTTCAAATGTTATCCCCTTTCCCGGTTTCCCCCTGGAAAAATCGCTATTCCATCGCCCCTTCTCCTACTTCTATGAGGGTGTTCCCCCACCCACCCATTCCTGCCTCCCCCACCTGGCATTCCCCTACATTAGGGCATCAGGCCTTCATAGCACCAAGGGCCTCTCTTCCCATTGATGACTGACAAGGCCATCCTCTGCTACATATGCAGCTAGAGCCATGGGTCTCTCCATGTGTACTCTTTGGTTGAGTTATTTTCAATGTTTCTATTAGTTTATGAACCCCATTTTCACATCCTAAATTGTCTTTGACATTTCTATCATTCTATGTTTGTGTTCTTTTGGGTATCACTCTGTCACTAATTCTTCTTTAGCTCTACTTCTTGATTTCAATTTCATTGAGTTGTTTCTTTGGGTCTTCTTTAAACGTCCTGGATTCTTTGAGCAGATTTATGATTTTTTTTTCAATTTATGTCCTGGAGTTTATCTAGGTAATTAATATTGTCAAATATTTCTTCAGGACTGGTATGTTTTGGAGAGAAGGTACTGGCTTTATTTGTGGAGCGCTGCTGCCGCGCCTTAAAGATGGTGCCTGCCATTCTTCTGCTTTGGAGTAAACAAGTCCTTATTTGGCAAAAGGGTTGCACCTGCCAGTGGTCTGATCTTTCGTCATGAGGCTATAGCCAATGATAGCGCAAGAGGTGGTATGGGCTCATGGGCAGTCCTACGAAGGGTATTTAAGCAGCACTCACGGACCATTCGGGGGCACACCTTCTACTATGATGTAACTACAAACTCCTGAGTAAACTGTTGCTGGAAGGAACTGGTGTGCTAGTCTTTCTTCCCTGCTGGTCAGGGTGATCGGCGCGGCACATTTATTTTTCAGTTGCTGGTATTCTTGAAATGCAATCTTCCTGGACAGGTGGACTTTAAGTTTTAAGTTTGTTATGGATGGAACATAAAGTATGAGAAAGGAGTATATGCGAGATAGGTTGAGTCTAGATATTGAAATTGGTTCGGATCAAAGCAGTCCTGTGGGCATTGGGGATTGGAATGATTTACAGGATATTCTTGTTTCAACCTGGGGGTATGAAGTTAGATGAGTATGACAAGAATATTTGGATATTAAGTGGGAGATCTTTGTTTTATGGGAGATGGGTAGAGAGGATATTTCCTCAAGATTAGAGCTCCTCTGCATTGGACATAGGGAGCAACAGACTAATATTGTGTACTTGTTATGGACTCTAAGCTTAATCTGGTGGATTATGAACAGGTATGGATGTAGCATTCTGAGGAACTCATCAAAATTGACCCTGAAGGAGGATATGGGAATTCTGAGTAAGGATTAAGGTAGTAAAGGTTACACAAAGGGTCCCATTTGTCTGTGGAGGTAAGGCAGGTCTTAGTGGGAGCCTAGATATTGGTATAGCACAGAAGGATATGGTGAGAGTAAGAGAAAGCATGGAATTTGCTACTGCAAGGAAGCCTATAGGTCACTACTGCAATGTATGGGTGGCCAGACTAGGCCAAGACAAGGCTTTGGGGCCTTGATTGTATTCAGAGTGATGTAGAAGAACAAATATCATTTTGGGTCAGGTTTTACTCATTAGGCTATACCCTGGAGGAGACAGAGGATGACTGGGAATAAATTTGGGTAGTCAAAATTTTACTTTCTTTAAAATATTCTAAATTTCTTTCAAAGTTCAAAGACTCTTCAAAATATTCAAGGGCTGTCTAAAGATATTCAAAATCTTTCTAAAATATCAAAAGCTTCTGTAAAATATCTAAAGCATCTATGAAACTCAAAGGTCTCTCCATAATGGTCCAAATTCTCCCAACTATAGAATCTTTTAAAATAAAAATCAAGTCTTGAGCTCTCTTATTCCAATAGGAAAGAATCAGTGCATAGACATAATCAAATGAGAGGAAAAACTAAACTCATACAACATAAAAAATTTGGTTCTTGATGTTTGGGAGCCTTCATGTTCCTCTTATCTCCATATAGTTTTTCTGCAAGTGGGTTAGATGATCAACAGAATACTCTCTTAGACCTCTTCAGGGATTGTGCCCCTGACACATGGTGCCAGGCCTCAATTTCTTTCTACAATCTCTTCAGTATTGGGTCTTCTACTGAAACTGAAGGGCTTTTTCACCAAAAGTTTTACCTGGCTTCTCTTTAGCAACTCCAGCCCTGGCAAAAAAAAAAATGCCAAGCTCCAGTTCCTTTCTATGACCCTTTATGTAATCAATATTTTAAACACCTGAATAGCTTACTCCTTACCAAGTTTAGAACCCAGAAGGAGAAGTACCCTTTGTACTCCCTTGAGTTAGGTTCTATGTGATGACTCTGAGGAAAATTTCCCAAATGTATAAACTTCAGTGATCTCTGTCTCTCTCTTATTACCAGTATCATCTTAGCTCCAGACAATCAGCAACAATTGTCTCAGTAAAGCAAAGGTTTTACTTCAGTTGTGCTGGTTATATATTAACCATAGCCAACTCTTTAGCTCCAGTTCATCATATTCCATTGGTTCTTAGTTCAAAATATTGAATGTTCTCAGGAGAGTCTTCAAGATGCTTGCAAATTTCCCCACCTGAGACTTCATAAGTGAGAACTCCATCATCTGTACTTTCTCAGATTTATCTTCTTAGTTCCCACAAAAAATTATTAATTCAATGGTTTTTCCATCCAAAACTTCAAATGCCACAGAAATGCTTCCAAGAACACATGGTCAGATTTGTCACAACAATAGAGCAATACTTCACAACCTAGTAGGGATTTGTGTCTTAGGGTTTCTACTTCTGTGATAAAATACCATGTCCAAATTCAACTTGTAGAGACAAAGGTATATTTAATTTTGTAGCTTATAATTCAACTTCTATAGAATTCAGAGCAGAAACCTGAAGGTCAGTCTGATTCAGAAGCCATAGGTGGTTGCTGTTTATTGGCTTGTTCCCCAGGGCTTGCTCAAGTTGCTTTTTTTTTTTTTTTTCTTTTTTATAGAAACCAGAACCACCAGCCAAGGCTTAGCACTGCTCACAGTTAGCTGAGCCTTCCCACATCAATTGTCAGTCTAGAAAATGTACCACAGGCTTGTCCACAGGTAAAGCTGGTGGAGGTATTTTCTCAATTCGTATCAAATGACTCTAACTTGTGTCAAGCTCAAAATAAATCAGTCAGGACACTTACAATTCTTGATTCTTCTGCAGCTAAGACGGTGTGATCCATTCAAGTCATGGACAATAACCCACAAGGCTTTTAGAACTGATATCCTAGGGGTTATTTATTTTCATCCAGAGACCATATTGGCATTTGGCTTAAGCTGTCACCTGATGGTTCTTGATTTATGGTCTCAGTTTAGAGAGCTTTACTCTTTCCACAAAACATGTTTCACTAAGTTAAAATAATAAGACACATATATAATATATATTAGAATTAACCTAGGCTACTCCATTAAAAAGGAATATAATTGAAATTTCAAAATTAGACTTATATTATTATATTATAGTACATTATATTTATTATATTATATTAACTTAGCAGTCATATTAAGCATTTTTTCATTTAAAGTATACTCATGGAAAATGCTAGCAAATGGGACTCAGAGTAAAATTCTGAAAATAAGTTAACCAGAAGTCATTTATTACAACATTTTTTATAAATTTGGAGCATACAACATGTCTTGTCTGTTTTCCAAGGTACTTGTGAGGAACATGTCTTGTCTGTTTTCCAAGGTACTTGTGAGGACTCAATAATATCATGATGTGAAGGTGTTTATAGTCTATGAAGAGATACCCGTTGTTGCTGTCATTGAAACTATTGTCATGATTGTCCCTAGAGGATGTCAGAGAGATTTTGAGAGACAGATCTTATTAGCTACTGTTTGCTTATTTATCACTGGGTTCTAAATAATAAATATAAAAATACTTACAGTTTACAGAATATTGGACATAATAAAGGAATACCAGTGTATTCTTTTAGGCTTCAAGAGTCAGGAAAAATGAGACTGTCTGATGATGTATACCCACAGGAAGTCATACATACTATAGCATTCATGTTTCATCTGAGATAAAGAAAACACATTAGTTAGTCAGCTAATTAAAATGAACAGTAATAAAGGGAGTTTCAACTATGGTAGGCTACATATATAGACAATGCTTCTCTCAGAAGACTTGTTATCTAATGAAAATCTCTGTGCCATATGTTGTCTGTGTCCTGTGTGCTATTAGTTAGGTAGGCTCAGAGCTCCCACAAAAGGCACCAGCTACCATCATTGCTTTGAATTTCTTGCCCTAAAACCACATGGTAATATTGTATCAATGTTACATTTGTTTGTCTTTATGTCTGTGTCATATAGTATTCATTCATTTTGGGTAGGGGTTGTTTTTTTTTTTTAATGAACAATGAGATGGGGATTTCCATTTTCTTCTATATTTCTCTAACTCTAAAATATCTTTAGCTGTTTGAAGTTTTCATTATAGAATTCTCTTTCCTCCTTTATTAGATTTATCCCTAAACATAGAATTTTCTTTGAGGGTAGTATGAATGGGAGCATGTCTGTGGTCTGTTTCTCTGTGTATTTATTGTTGGTATATAAAAAATCTATTGATTTATGCAAGAACTAGAAACCTATCCAATTTTCCCACTGCTGGTGCTGCTATAGATCTTAGTGGACAATGTACAGCTACCTCTTTTTTGAACTATAATTATTACAATTGCATTCTGAATATCTATACTTATGCAGTAAGTATAGTTTTCATCTATCATCAAAGTTTTTTTTCTTTGCAACACATGGATAGAATTAGAGCAAATAATAACTGGTCAAAATTCATAGGACAAGATATTATGTGGTACCTGGTCCACCTTGATACACCTAAAATACAACTCATGCAACTATGGGTAAGGTATCATTGCAAAAGAGGAGGTGGGAAGATTGTGAAAGCCAAATGAACAGAAAGGTTGCTGTATCATATCTTCTAGATATTTCAGAGTGTTTTACTGATGAATTCCCATCAACCTTGCTGCAAAAGACATCAACAATGACAATGACACATATTGACATGTTAAGATGGAAGGGGAAAAACTTGTTTGGCTTAAATGCTAGACAAAGAACTATGGGACACTGAGTAATTCTAAGAGTACAGAAATGGTCTTTCACACAGAAAAATTTCCAATTGGTGATACAATAGTAATATAATAAAACCTTATATATATATAAGTAACATTATATAGACTGAACAAACTATATTTATGTATTTTAGAGTATATATATTTGGAGAGTGATATATGTGTGTTTCTTTCCAGGTAACTAAAAGCCAGTAATTATAAATAAAAGAAGAATATATATGCATATGTATATATAATTATATATATGATTATGTAAACATATGTATGCATCTATAGCTATATATATAACTATATATAACATATATATATATATGCATGGTTTTAGATTCATAGGCTATTGAGGACAATCTATTACAGTGTTTTGCTAAGATGATATGTTAAACCACTATCTAAATATATGTATGTGTGAATATATAAATGTGTGTATACATGTATACACACATACATATATAAAGTAAAAGAGGTCAAGGATTTGTGAGAGCAAGGGATATACATGAGATATCTTGAAAGAAGGAAAGTAAAAGGATAAATCATTTAACATTATTATAATTTTAGAAACATATTATTCAGACAATCTTTATTTAAAACTAAAGATCCTATTATTAAAGGCACAGCACATTTTGTTGGCAGAAGATAGAGCAATCAAACTGTAAAATTCCTTTATGCTGGCTAATTTTTGAAGTACAAGAAGATGCTATCCATGCTACTGTGGAAAAAAATAAAATCATTATGGTATTACACAATCAATAACTCTGAATTTTACAGTAATAATCTGTCAGTCAAAAGGTACTGTGCCACTAGTACAGACATGGCATAGATGGTTTTGGGTAATAAGCTAATTTCTGATTGGCTTTGCAGCTTGCTACACAGAGGGAACTTTTTGGTATTATGAACATTGCCAAAAGCCCATGGTCAAAGAATTTCTAGGCCATATGAGAGTTGCTACTACTATAGTTGCATTAAACGAATGTGTCAGTCACCTAAATACTTGTATTTATACTCAATTCTATTCCATTTATTGACCCATGTGTACCAGTACTCTGTGGTTTTTATCACTATTGTTTATTAGTACAGCTTGTGGTCAGGGATGGTGATTCTCCTAGAGGTTCTTTTATTGTTTTGAATTGTTTTATCAGACAATTGGATAGGACTAGAAAATATCATTGTGCATAAGGTAACCCAGACCCAAAAGGACATACATGATATGTACTCACTGATAAGTGGCTATTAGTTTAGAAAGCTCAGAATACCCATGAAATGATTCACAGACTATATGAAGCTTAACAAGAAGGAAGGCCCAAGTGTGTGTGCCACAAGAAGGAAGGCCCAAGTGTGTGTGCCCCAATTCCACTCAGAAGGGGGAACAAAATAATCATGGGAGGCAGAGGGAGGAAAAGACCAGGGTAGGAGAGTGGAGATGGAGGAAGGTGGCAGAATCAGGTATTGAAGGAGATAGGAAAGAAGCCCAAAAGTCCAGAATGAATTGAACTGTGTAGCATTGGGGTTAGGGAATGGGGGAAACTACTAGAAAGACCTAGATACCAAGGATGTGGGAGGCTCCCAGGACCCAATGTGGATGACATTAGCTAAAATGCCTAACAGTAGGGATATAGTACCTAAAGAGACTACCTCCATTAGAGGGACATGTTACTCAGTTGACAGATGGGACTACTCATGCACCTCAAAATTTTTAACCCAGAACTGTTCTTGTCTAATGGCAATACATGGACAAAACCTGGAGCAGAGACTAAAGAAAAGGCCATCCAGAAACTATTCCACCATGGGATACATCTCATTTACAGATACCAAACCCCAACACTATTGCTGATGCAACGATGTTCTTGTAGACAGGAGCCTGGAATGGCTGTCTTCTTGAGGCTCTGCCAGAACCCTACTAAGATATGTGCAGATATTTGCTATTGGACTGAGCCCAGGGATCATACCAGAAGAGTTAGGGGAAGGACTGAAGGAGCTGAAGGGGATTGCAATACCATAGAAAGAGCAACAATATTACAAGTTATTATTGAATAGTGTATACTAATTCTCCAAAGACAAGTGTCATTCTGCTGACCGGCCTTTGTATGTAGGTTGTTTCTATCTTACCATCTTCAACATACTCTTTTTGTTCTGTAATTTAGTAATTATGACTATTATATGGAGTAGGGATTTGGTTTTGATCATGTTTATTTGATATGCTTCTTAGAACTTGATAAGCATCTCTTCCCTTGGATTAACTTACCTTCTATGATTTTTTGAAAGCATTTTTGGGCCTTTGAACTGTTTTTTTCTTCTTATATTCACATGATTTGTGTTGTACTGTTGTCCATGATTTCCTATGTGTTGAATTCCTTGTTTTTTTTTGTTGTTTTGTTTTGTTTGTTTGGTTTTTTTTTTTAATCTGACATATCTCTGCCTTCTTGTCAAGACACAATACTCTGTCTTCTATTTGATAAATTGGTAAAAATCTATTGGTAAAAATATTCTATCAATTTTTTGTCCAAATTCCCAAATTTTTCAGGTCAATATTTATTTACTTTTAGCTTTTCTTCAGTGACTGCTTTTATTGGATATTTTTATATCTTGAATTATTTTTTAATATTTTATTCAACTGTTTATGGTTTAGAAGTCTTTACTCTTTAATTTGGGTTACTTGATAATGCTTATTAGTGATATTTTAAACTTAATGTCTTGTGCATCATTAGCAAATAAGATAATCTTCTCTATGGCATTTCTATGACACTACAGAGAAAAGGTGTTATTCTGACTATTCTTATTTGTGTGTTTGCAGTAGGACCTAAGCACATGGAGTTAGGTCACTGGTAGTATATTGATATTTTAATACTATCTCTACATTGTTGAGAAAATGCTCAAACCTCTCTTAATCCAACATTGACCAGCTATGTAGATTCTGAGCTCCCCTGTTTGAAATACAGTGTCAGAGTTACAATAGGAAATCAGATGTAGTCTTGGGTCAATTTGACTTAGGTTTCTCAGCTGGAAATAGACTTTTTATATAAGATTCTCAGAGCCATTCACCAGGAATCTTGGAGAGGTAGTGAGGAACTTTCCTCATACAACAAGTATTTGTGGAATTGCTGATATGAGTCTTGGCCTCCTATGAGAAAAGGAGCAATAAGAGGGGGAAGGCATGGGACTTGTGGTTTTTAGGCAGGCTACGTGGGTGGGTAGAAGTAGTAATGTCAGTCTAATGCCACTTCCTGGAAAGGAGCAGTCTCCTTGGGTCCTTGGGATGGATTGAGTTGGTGATTTGAGTCTTGTGTTTATGTCTAAGAGAATGGGCCAGATAAGTGGCAGGGATTGGTTGAGCTAGAGTAATGTGAGGTGGTAGATGGAGTTAGTGGTAGAAGTCCTTCCTGTTTAAAGTTTAGAGTGTGGACAATGTCATACAACTCAGATGGATGAACTTATCATTGATACTTTAGGTCTCTAACTGATGGGGGTATCCCAAAGTGGGGCAGGATTGCAGGCATGAGACAAATAATCTTCTTGTGGGTGGTGCAACATTGCATGTGTGTGTGCATGTGTGTTAACTAAACTTTCTGTTTTATTAATTTTTTATTAATCATTGCATTTTATTACATCATAAATAATATCCCCTTTACCAGTTACCCCTTTACAACACTTCCATTCCATCTGCCCTCTCCCCCTCCCCTTCGCCTCTATGAGAGTGCTTCCTATCCTACCCACCTACCCACTCCCATCCCACCACTCAGCATTCCCCGATGCTGGTGCATTAAACCCCCATAAGACCAAGGGCCTTCTCTCCCATTGATGTCAGACAAGGCCATCCTCTGCTACATATATATCTGGAGCCAGGGATCCCTTCCTATAAACTCCTTGGTTGGTGGTCTAGTAAATTATTTTGTAAGTCACAAAGAAAATACAAAATGGTAAAAGATGCAAAATGATGCTCTAAAAGATAAGCTGTGTGCTGATTCTTTGAGAGACTCAAAATTTTATAGGGCTGAGGTTTTTTTTTTAAACATATCTCAACCATGAAAGAAAGCTATACTTTGTCCAAAATGAAATAACAGTCACTTAAGAGTGAAGATTTAAATCAAAATTTCTGTTGGCTTTGTAACTTTCCCCACAAATGTAAATGCTATGTGTAAGGACTAAAACAACATAAAATTCATGACTACCTCAAATTAGTTAAATGAAATTTAGTGTTCTACTTCATTCTATGCCAGCCAAGTTCTCATTCATATTTAAAAATTAACACCAAAATGTCTCTCTCTCAACTGTATTTTCAGCTACAATCATTTTTCCTGAGAGAAAGAATCCTATCTATCTATCTGTCTATCTATCTATCTATCTATCTATAATCAACTTATTTGTAGAGACTGAAAGGGGAACATTCAAAGGGTTTTTTTTTTATATTTTCAGTTCTATGTAACATTAAGCACAGGGAATATGAAAAATCTTAAGTGAGCATCTTAAATACTTGATTGTAGTATTAGTTAAGCTTTATTTATAGTTAGTCTTATCAATCTAGAGTAATACAAAATTTATTGTTATAAGGTTCAATTCCAAAAAAATGCCAACTGCAGATGTAGAGTATAAAAACCTTTGGGGATTACATGATGATATGAACGTATCTATTAGTTACAGCCTGTATATTTTTAATTTGTTTGTTAATCTGTTATCCTGTTAGAGAAAACAGAAAAAAATTATGACCTAGTTGCTTCTTCATTTATAATGTGAAGATTTTTATTTTCTTCACATCACTGTGATTCCTTCTGCCCTGAAGGTTATACATATGTATGCATGTACATATGTATGTACGTACATATGTGTGTGTGTAATACGAAAGTAAGCAGTGTGACAACAGTCTGTCACACAAAATTTATCCTCAGAGCTAATTCAACATATATAGCAGTCTCAATAAGTGGATTTCATTTGGGCAATGATAAATTTTATTTTTCCTAAATGTTCTCTGTCAACTGTCTGTCTTCCACTAAAATCCTTTCATGAGTACTCCCTGCTTTTCAGTTCATAAACATCCGCCCACAAGAATCAACTTATGAGCTGTTTAAAAACAGTTTCCGAAACTTCTATAAGTCCACAGAATGTTTAGAGCCAACATTTAGGAAATAGATGTTTTTGAAATGGCTACTATGGAGTCAGTCCAGATGATACAACACTAGATATAACTAATTAAAAAAAAAACTTCATAAAACCTATGAGGAAAAAGAAGATATTTGACTTCAATGGGTAATTGCGTTCTAACTTCATTATATAACAGTGATGAATTTTTACATAAGCCAGTTTCCCTGAAAAAAATCTTACAATATGTTTCTGTTACAGAATTCAAAAGCTGAAATATATTCAAAGCATGAAGGTAAGATAAACGTGTATGGTCTGATAAGTGGAATCTGTCACTCTCGTTTATATATTATTTTTAAATTTTGATTACAGAAGCATTTAAGCAAACTACTTCCTATTATTTTTACTTCTTTGAAAGCAGCAACAATGAGATAGATGTGATGACAAAAACCCACATGCAGTCAGCTACTGGTAACAAGCATATGGGCATTGACATCTGAAAACTTCCTGCCATGTATAGGAGCAGATTCTCCATAATTTGGATGGGTATTTTGAGTGCTGTTTTTGGAAAAGAATGTAAAGCAAAAAGTGTATTTCCTGATGCAAAAATACACTTGATAAAAACATTTTTTGTTCTTCTTGCTGTGTGTGTTTGCATGTACTGTATGTGTGTCCATGTGTGTGCACGTATGTGTGTGTGTGCGTGTGTACGTGTATGCATTTATGTGTAATAATGAGCATTCACATGAAACCCCAATTTAGAAGGGAGGATTAGAAGACAAAATTAATTTTCCATTCCTACCTTCCATCTTGCTTTAAATAGACTTCATTTTTTTCTTGTTCACTACTTCATACTCTAGGTTTGCAAGCCTGAAGTCTTACAGAGATTCACACATTTCTAGCATTCATCTTGCTTCAGATACTCTGTAATTACAGATGTCTATAACCATATTATTCTTGCTATGGGTTCTGAAAACTTGAATCCAGATTTTCACACTCATATGGTAAGCACTTACTTACTGGGCCACTTCCCCACCTTTATATTGCACTTTTTATACCCTTGATTCTGTGTAGGATTTATAAAAGAGATTACTTTATCTTGTCCATGACACCATAAAACTTACATACCTCAGGAAGCATATAAAACTCTGCTGTCTCTCTCTAATTTCTGTCTAAACACTGTACCAGAGATTTGAATAGCAGTTAGACATTAAATGATTTTCTCTGATTCTGTTCTGTTTTTATAAACCATTAAAATTGAAGGTATCATTTGGAAACAAAAATTCATGATGTGATTTCTTCCTTAATAGATCTTCATTTTTTCTGAACTTTCTAACATGGTGACCTGATATTAGAACAGATATGTATTTAAAAATCATGATATATTCATTGTTCATTTTGCATGTAAATATTTACATAGAGTTTTCTAGTTTGTAAAACATTTCTTCTAATAAAAGTTAAAAAGGAAGAAAGAAAGAAAGAAAGAAAGAAAGAAAGAAAGAAAGAAAGAAAGAAAGAGAGAAAACATTTCTTCTAAGAAAAGATTCAGTAAAAGGAAATTTTGTTCTCATATATAGAAAGATGTATTTTAGTTTGATAGTCTATGAAAAACCAAGATGATTAATAGCATCTACTATCGTCAATTATTTAATCTTAAGCAATGACTGAGGAACTACAATAATTTATAATAAAACCAAATAATGGGGGAAATGACAAAAATAAAAGATTTCTCCAAATAAGTGATCATGGGATACTTTACTTCAGGAATCATATAATATAATTTTATAATAACAGATGAATAGCTTGAAACCTGACAGTTATCTTGAAGGCATATGATGACTTTCTTATGTGCAACATCTCATATATACCACCTACATTTAAGATAAGAGAAATAAAGAGAAGTAATACAATCTGTATACAGATGTATTAATACTTGAATAATCATTCTTAGTTTCAGTATGTTTGTATCGTCATCTTCAGAAGCACATTAATATGCATAAATTGATGATTTTCTTATCATTGATGTGGGTGGTTTTGCTATACACACACATATATAAAATTTGTATTTTTCCATTTACTTATATTTTATACTCTCAAATGGTAACAAAACCTATCATTTAACATCTCTTAAAAACACTTTCTATTTTTTCTAGTAATAAAATTCCATCAAGTATGGATATGAATATTTAATAGAGGTGTAAAGCTAATTTTTAAGAATATATACAGATAGTACTTGCCATTTACAGCATTACTCTCTGCATTTGACATCCATAGTAATACTTAGAGAGTCATTGAGTGACACACCTTGAAAATGTAATAGTTACTTTAATATCTAAATCATCTTAGCATACTTCTTAAAAATATATATCAGAATTAGTAGATTTCATAATCTCTTCTCTTCTATTGATTTATGTTTAAAATATTATAGTAATACCACAACAGAACTATTTTATTACTTTAAGTTTACAAGTAACTTTTAAGTCTATTAGTGTAAAATTTCTTACTTCTTAAAAAAAAAACTATGCTGCTTTAATTTTTGGCTCTTTTTTTTTTTAAAGTTTGAAGTTGTCTTTATTTGTGGTTTGTTTGTTTTGGAAACACAGTCTCACTATGTATTTTACTTTATTTTTTAATTGGATATTTCATTTATTTACATTTCAAATACTATCCCATTTTCCACTTTACCTCCCATTAAGCCCCTATCTCATCCCCCTTCCTCCTGCTTCTATGAGGGTGTACCCTCACCCACCCACCCACTCCTGCCTCCCTGCCCTCATGTCTCTAATTTTTAAAAAGTTCACTGGGAGGCTCTGTCAGAGCCTGACCAATACAGATGTGGATGCTTGCAGCCAAACATCAGATTTAGCATGGGGAGGAGTCAGGGAAAGGACTGAAGGAGCTGAAGTGTAGGAAAAACAATTTTATCAACCAACCAGATCCCCCAGAGCTCGCAGGGACTAAACCACTAATCAAAGAGTACACAAGGAGGAACCCATGGCTCCAGCTACATAGGTAGCAGAGGATTGTCTTATGTGGCATCATTGAGAGTGGAGGCCTTTGGTCCTGTGGAAGCTCAATTCCCTAGTGTAGGGGAATACTAGGGCAGTGTTGTGGGAGTGGGAATGGGTGGGCCGGTGAGTGGGTTGGGGAGCTCCCTCATAGAAGCAGGAGGGGGATTGATTAGGGGGGTTGCAGAGGGGAAATCAGGAAGAGGGATAACATTTGAAATGTAAATTTAAAAAATTAGCCAATAAAAATATAAAAATAAAATGGCAGGAAACACAAAAATAAATAAAAGGTTCTTGGGATAGTTCAGCTATCTAGTTTAACTTTAAGAAAATTGGTTGTCTTACAACAATGAGTTTTAAGCTATGAATGTGAGGCACATTGAGGTATTTCAAAGACTTCTTCCATTTCCCTTTGCAATGTATGTCAACTTTCATGATTTACATTTTATGGGTCATTTTAGTTTATTTGTAACGATTTTAATGCCATTGTGAACAGACATTATTTAATTTAATTTTGAGTTGATTTTTGTTAATTAATCTACTTTGAAAACTTTCTGTTGGTTTTTATTCTTATACCTATTTTGTGGGTTTTGTATAGATGCTTCCTATACTCACGATCAAAAGAGAAAATTAATCTCTTTTTTTGATATGGTATCTTTTCTTTTTTTTTTTATTGGTTCATGTCTCTGACTAGGACCTCCAATAATATGTTAAGAAAAGTGATACTCATGGCTTTTTTTAGGAAACATGAAGGCTTTTACCATTGAATATGATGTCTGTAATAGACTTTTTCTATCTGTCATAAATCAGACTCAGTACATCCCATTGATTTTGAGTTTGATGAGAGATTTTATTACAAATGGCCATAAAAAATTTTCCAATCTTTTTCCTTTTCTTTTTTTAATACATATTTTTAATATATATTTTTAATACATATTTTAATACATATTTAATACATATTTCTTTTTTAATACATATTTAATACAAATTACAGATTTTTTATGGTCTTTACATATATACTAAATTACAGTTGCCACAGCTTCTCCTCTCCCTCATCTTCATGCTCCTCCTCTAATTTAGACTCTGATGCTGCTTTGCCATGGATCCAGTGGCAAGTTGGGCTGGGAGCTCATCATAGCTCCAGGTGATAGACATATGCACTCACATCTGTAGGTTTATATTTTTTAAAACCTATTTTATTAAGTGTTCTTAAATATTATAACTGCCCTTCTAGCCCATTACCCACCAGAAATAGTGGCAAGGAAAGGTTAATAGAGCAAGGGAGGATGTGGACCTGTTTAGAAATAGTTCTTTGGGATTGTCAGGCTATCATCAGTTCAGTTCATAAGAATCAAAGGCAATAGCTTAATTTACTCACAAACACCATTCATGAATCAGCAATTCAATCCAAAAGAAACCACAAGACTACTAATAGGCCTGAGTCCACAGAAGCAGTAAGAAACCACCAGAACACCAGTAGAAGTTCTTTGGTATGTTTCTCTCTAGGAAGTCACGTAAATAATGATCAGAAAAAAATAAGGCAAGGTAAACCAATGCCACCAATGTCAGCAAAGACCAGTGTTAGTAAAACCCAAGAAAGACCAGCAAACAGTGGCAAGGCAAATCTATATCACACAGCATCATCCCTGTCTGTTGGGTTACATTTACATTCTTTCCAAACGTCACCCATCTTCTCCAGCATCTATTCTAGCAAAACATCACCTGCCCTTTTTTCCATGCAGCTTCCAGAAAAATATTATGTATCTGTTCTCATCAAAACATCCTCCCATGTGTCTGCTTCAGCAAAAATGTCCTCTCATAAGATAGTAAAAAGTATAACATGATACAACTGAGTCTCCAAAGAAAGCAGAAATTTCCACGTCATACACCAGGCTATTCCTCTACACCCTTGAGTCTCCAGGGTTGGCCCCTATGGTGAAAGAATTGGTGAGCCAAACCCAAGAGTGTGATATTTGGGGAGCTAGCCAACTACTTGACAGGTTGTACCTTGTGGAAGAGTGGGCACTGGCTCTCTGGTGACCACACAGGGTTGCCTATCTGGAGCAGTGCTAGAGAGCTCACCCTGGTGGGTGGATAAAGTCACCTCTGCAGCCCCCAAATATTTCTTTGATATTTTCCAATAAAATATGAAAGGTAAGTTCACTGTTGAAAGCCTACCACTTTTATGGTTAGTTTTTAATAACTTGACATAAGCCAGGGTCATCTGCTATCAGAAGACTTCAGTTGAAAACATTTTCCCATTAGATTGGCTCAAAATGAAATTTATGAGACGTTTTCTTGATCAATGACTAATGACATGGGCCTATCCTACTCTGAGTGGCATCTCCCTGAGCTGGTGGTGCTTAGGAATAGGTCTGAGCAAGCCCTGCAACCTGCCTAGTGAACAGCACTGTTCCATGGCTATTAGGAGAGACACCATGGGGTGAGGGCTGGTTATAGTTTCAGAGGATAATTCCATGGTTTTTATGGTATGGTGAATAGTAGCAGGCAGGCAGGCAGGCAGACATGAACTTGGAGAAGTAGCTGAGAACTTACATCTTGATACATAGATAGAACGCAGAGAGAGGAAGAAAGAAAGATTGGAGTTGGTGTAGATTTTTGAAACTTCACGAGTCTACCACTGATGATCTACCTTCTTCAATAAGGATATACCTAATCTTTTCTAACCAGTAAACTAACTGGGTGCCATTCAAATGCATGGCCCTATGGGAGCTATTATTCAAACCACCACAATTAGCTAGCTCTTGTTATTGTGTGAAAATGAAACAATCCTGAATGAATACAAAATCTGCTGGCATATTGGCCTTACATTTCCCGGCCTTTATACTCATATATTATGAATTAATTTCTGTTGTGTACAGATGATCCAAATCATGGCATTTTATTACAGTGTTAATGCATGAGTGCAAGACCTTTCTGGGAGAATGCTTTCTAGGAACCCTGAAGTCCTTCATTAAATGCCAAGTCTAGAAAATATGAAACATGTATTTATTTACAGGATGATCCAATTTTTAATTCTGGGATGATTTAGTCTATGTAAGCACATATTTAAAATACATAGTAATTCACAAACTGTATATGGCAAATCAATATTAACTAGTAGATTTGAGATAGATAAGCAGAAATGATACAAGATTTAAAAGATCTGCCTTTAAGGAAATGTAATATTTTATATAAAGGCAAGGAAGTAAGAATTGTTTATTTTAAATAGGTATACTATTTTGGGGATAGTATTTCTCATGATAGATCAATACTATTCAGTCACATCAATATCTTCTACTTTTTGTCCTGTAAGTAATTTTCCATTCACATGTTTCTTTTTTTATTTGATGAATACATGTTCACATCCCAAGAAGATTCACTCAAAGGAAGACTGTATGTGTCAATACCTAGTTTTTAATAATAAGACCAGAGATACCATTAATCATATATAGAGAAGATGAAGCCTTTGCAGTGAGGTGTTTTATAAAGAAAGGCATGGACATGTGGCAATTAACTTTCATCATTATTCAATAGGCAGATCTTTAAATGTTCAGGAGCAACATTAGTACAGTGTGCAATATCAAAAATTAAAAGAAAATTCCTGATGTTTGTTAGTGACTAATATGTGAAATAATGGATCAATTTTGAGATGATGACTAGAAGATTGGAGAGTTTAGCACTGGTGTTGAGACATATAGAAAGAATATAAAATTATATCATGATTTCTATATTCTGGCTTCATATGCATTTATCTTTTTCTCCTAAGAACTAGCACAACTGCTAGTTCTGCTAGCATTTTGTGCATGTGGTTACGACAATGATTTTTACAATTCTGCATGTAGATATAGTCATTCTCTTCCTTGTTCTTATACTGAATATTCCTTGCTTTACATGTGGTTACTGTTTGGGAGCATGTTCTCCAGAAATAAGTTGTAATCTCCTGCTTTGTGTTGGTTTAATTCTTTTAAAAGTGAGCAGTGTTCAAAGATTACCCATGTGCTTTATTTCAGCAGCACTTTTAACATCCATCTCATTGGTGCTCCTACCAGCACCATTGTCATTCTTCTGTTCATCTCTGTCTTCTTGTAGAAGTTTTCAAAGAAAGAAATTTCTATCAGCACTTCTGCCTCTTGCTAAATAATATGTAAGGTGTTTATTTTTTTGGCAGCTTCTCTGATATGCTGAGATCAGAAGTACTGTGATTTTCAGCAGTAGGAGCTTTGATTGCAATATGCCATTACAATGGGGCTGAACCTTCCACATAATCTCACTGATGGCATTCTGCCAGCTAGTTGGCTTTACCTGATTTCCTATTAGCATGCTTCTTGCACTTCTTTAATAGTCATTAAGACTTTTCACTCAAGTGCATATAGATGAACAGCTGAGGAAGGTAAAACAAACTCCTGGAATCTGTGTGTAGAAAAAATGAATAATGAATCAGGATCATATGCTTTTGCTATTAATATGCTATTATATGTGAAAAATTACTTGCTGTAGCCCATATGTCCCTTTATTTGTAAGTGAGTGGCTGTGTAACTACATTTTTGAATACTAGCTTTGGCCTGTCACTCCTTTTATCACCATTTTAACTGAAGCCACTACTAGCTAATACAGTGCATATTAAGAACTATATTTCAATAAAATGGTGTGGGGGGTTGTTCTACTAAACATGAACACACAGTTATACTGGTAAGAAGCTATATTACCAATATAGTGAGACAGTTATTGATATGAAGTAGAAATTAATCTGCATTCATAAATATACTTGAAGATACTCTACAGAGAAGGGCCTTCAAAACATGTCCATACATAGATAATCCAACTATTCAGTGACTTGCTAAAGTAGATGCAAGAGTAATAAGGTGCACTAGGAGGGTTGGTGATATTAGAAATGACCATTATTTTATTTCTACTGACTTTCATGACCACATGTCAAACTTTGTAGAGAAACCACGCCTCACTAATAGTATCTTCTTGGGTAATTGTGAAGCATAGGCATAGATACAGACACAATTTGAGGGATGGTATGCCCTAACAGACATTTGACTTTTTCTTACTGGACCTATTAAAAAATATAAAAAGAGGAAAAACTCAAAACTGCACTAAGAGCTCAATCCAGATTGTACAAAGAGATGGGGCAAGATGTGGACAAGTAAAAAGCAAGAAACAAGTTCTTAAAAAGGCTTTGCAATTCCCTAAAGAAGAGCCACACTTTCACAATTGTGTTCTGTCATAAACTACTAGAAGAAATTCTCTTTTCTTTGAAAATCTTTGTAGTCATATTTCTTACAGTGGGTCCCTGTCCTGGATTGGCCATTATACTCTTACTGTCTCAAGATGATGAGGACCTAAGGAGGAGCTGGAGTGCAGGGTCTCAGGCAATAATGATTATGGCAGGTATAAACAACCTGGGAGAATGTATCAGACTGGAGCTCATTTAGTGAAATAGAGGGGCTAGATTACATGGTTGCAATCAGGGAGGAGGAAGAAATAGGAAAAGGAATGACGTTGTGCAGAAGGGAAAGGGGCCTTCCAACTAAATTAGTAAATTGCTGGTCATATGATTTCTAAGAAGCCACTTCTATGGTAGGGAAACAAAGGAGTAAGCTGCCTTTCTCATGCATGACATGGCCTTTGTCTCTATGGAGTTAGTGGGCCCAAGCCTGATTTGTGTATGGAGTACAGTCATTCCTGCCATGTCTTCTGAAAGCTGTTCTGAGAGCTCTCCAGGTATCACCAGTGCTTTACCACCCTTCATCTTACTTGGGATGCCATGCCTTGCAAATAAAACTTTCTTAACTATGAAGGCATTTGTGAATAGTATCATAAGAAAAAAGAAAAACCACAATAATTTTGTTCTCTGTGGCATAGTAAATTTCTAAAGAAATGAAAAAAAAACCCTATTGTTTAGTTTGCTATTATAGATTTCTTTAGTAAGTTTCTGATTATCATAGATACTTGATAAACTAATCAAAGTTTTTCAGAAAGGAAATATTATAAATTACACCCACACCCATATACACATAACCATACTCTATACATACATGTATACATACATAAACATACACATATATGTACATGTATATGTAATTGATAGATTGTACACAGGTAGATGATATAAAATAAATAGATTTATTTTAAGGAATAGTCTCACAAGACTATGAAGGATGGTATGTTCTAAGATGTGCATCTGGAAACTGTGATGGCTAGTTTCCCTAGATAACTTGATCCAGTCTTGAAACATCTGGGAAGAGATTCTTGAGTAATTGTCTAGATCAGATTGGTCTGTCTGTGAAGGATTATCTTGATTATGTTGTTGGAGACTGGAAGACACTCTCAGTGTGGGTGGCGCATTCCCTAAGAAAAGGATCCTAACCTATACAAGAGTGGTATGCTGAGTGGGAGCTGAGTGAAAGCATGCACATGCTTATTGCCCTCTTTTGACTGTGGATTCATATAGCCATATCAAGACCCTGCCACCATGACTCCCTTGCTATGTTGACTGTAACCTGGAATATTGAGCAAAAATAAAATTGTCCTCCAACACTTTCATTTTGACAGAGTATTTTATCATAGCAACAGGAAACAAAAATAAACCAGCCAGAAACACAGCATAGTCAATATGCAACTGAATTCGGTCGGAGTCCTATTTTGTTTTTAAGGCAGGGCCTGACTCTGTAGCCTAGGCATGTTTCAGATTCACAATTTTATTGTTTCAGACTCTAAGCATTATAGGCATATAATACCAGCCCAGCAGGAATTACCCTTCGTAAGCCTTTTCTTCTAGTCAAGGTGTTGATAAAGTAAAAGCTATTTAAATTATAGATAAGAATCTGCACTACTCTGCAGAGTGTCTCAAATGTTAATGTCATCCAGAAGCAACCATTCAGACACACCAATATATATATAATGGCCCAATTAAGTTTGCACACAAAAATGGCCATTATTCTTTAATAGCTGTGTACTCCTTCCACAGATTGTTATAGTTTTTCATTTCCTTTAACAGAAGAAATGGGGCAATATTAAGATAACTAAAGAAACCACCTACTTTCCAAGTGGGATATCTATATCATTATATGTTCTTCTATTTTTATTTTATTTCAAAATTAATTTTTCAACTTTTACACAATATATTTTGATGATATTCTTTTCTCTTCCTTAACTGCTCCTCACCTCCCTATCCACTAACTATATTTTTCATATTCTTTCTCTCAAACAAAGAAAATAAAACAAAATGACAAAAAACTAAACCATAACAACAGAAACAAAATAAAACAAAACAAAACAAAAAAAGCACACAAATACCCAGAGTGTGTTTTGTGTTGGTTTACTACTCATAAGCATGAGGTTTCCTCTGGAGTAAGGTTGGTGTGCCAAATGTCACTTTAATGGAAAAAACTGACTTCCTCCTAATAATATTTTCCTTCTAGCACTATGAATATTTGTCAATAGGGATGAGCCTTCTAGTTGTCCATTAGTTTGAATTCTCCATGTTCTATAATGTAGTTGGTGTCTTACAGTCAGATTGTGGAGAATAACTAATAGAATTTGCAGGAACCTCTAATATTTTGGAGGAGTCTATGGCCAATAAACTAAGAAGGTGTAACTCATTTCTGTTACTAAGAGTTTTACCTCATAGTTTACAATGTTTACTTTAGGGTTTTAACAGAGAGAAAGACATGAAGTTTGGAGGTAGGAAGGTGAGGGATAATCAGTGGGCAGTTGGGGAGGTAAAATAATATGATCAAAATATGTTGTATGGAGCTCCCAGAGGATAAAATAATCTACAAAGAATTATTAGTAGTAAAAATATCAAAGAATAAAAATTCTAAAATACTTGCTTATATACTGCCATCAAAAATATGTATTGGCAATTGTACCATTTTTATTTTAGACAAAATGATATTTTACTAATTACATGAAAATCAGACTATGTTTGCTCTGAAAAAAATATAAGGTTGTACCCTTGGCTATTATCAGATCCAAAATAACTTCTGCCTAAGATCTTTGCTGTTAGTGAAGACAGCCAAGATAATCCAGCACTACAGTCTGCCTCAAATGAATAAAACTGAAAGTTGGAGAACACCTAGTAACATTTTCTCTGACTTAAATAAAGACTGGCAAAGATATCAGAGATCATGGAAATTGCTCTGAAATATGCAAATAATTAACCCAAAAATCTTGTTATTATTTTGACAGATGTGTGCTGTAACCTTATCTGGGTTAAATTCATCAGGAATTACACATGTAATCTGAAGGGAAAAGAGTCTACCCTAAGAATAGTAACAACCTTTAAAATATGTGCATACTATGGAAGGTAGCCAAGATCCTGATAAGCAAGGGAATGCATAGAGACTTCCAAGAACACTTCATTACAATAATACCTGGAAATGCTATAAAACTTTGGGAAGATTCTTTAATTTATTCTTGGGTCATAACTGTAAAGCAATAATATAAATATGTGTGAGCTGAAAGACAACACATAAATACAAGCAAGGCACATAAATTTTCCAAATATATATACGAATAAAGTATTGAAGATTGTAAGAATTCCAAAGCTGGGTGAATAACCACAAACCAGGGTATTATTCTTTTTTGTATAAGTTTTGGGCCTTGTAGTCACTTCCTCCATTCAATTTGGCATGGCTATTTTTGCTGTTCTTGTATACCTAGTGCCAAACAATCACATTGCCTCTGACATAACAAGACAAAAATCACAAAGCAAGCTTTGCTTCTCTGACTCTTACAGTATTTCCACACCTATTTCACAGTGATCACAGAGCTTTATGTGCAGGAATTGTATTGTAGATGTACCCTTTAAATGGGGCTCTATAACTCTGTAAATTGATTGCTTGTGGTTTTCTGTAATGGATTCCATATGTTGCAAAGAGAAGTTATCTTGATTTTGGATGAGAACTACACTTATTGTACTAGACCCTAAGAAAGATGCACAGGATCTGGCTGGGTGAAAGGGTTGATTTTTATTATTTATTTATTTATTGTTGCACACACTCACACACACACACACACACACTGAGACCACTGAGTGTTGGTCATATATACATGTTTTAGTGCTCAATGTTTGGTACTAAACAATGAGTGGGCTCATTCAAGGGGAAGACATGTTCTTTCTCTCTCAGCAGTCATTACATGCTTATAGCTCATCATCTAAGGGTGGGTTCTTTTGTAAGTTCCCCCAACCACCTCACTAAAACTACTCATGTTCAGGTCTTATTAAGGCAGTCATATTTCTGAGATATCATAGGGTGAGCTTACCTTATTTCTCACAGAAGTCTTCTTGCTACTTTGGATTGTTAAACTTTTTCTACCCTGCTTCCAGGATGCTTTCTGAGCATTAGCTGTAGAACCTATATTGTAGATACATCAGTTGCAGTCAAACACTCCATGGTCAGTTAATCTTTTTTATGTAGACCAGGTATAGATTTATGTTGTAGTCTCAATCTGATGGGAGAAAGCAGATGCTTCTTTGTTAAAGATAGAGAGCCTCACTTATCTGTAGATATGAAGATAAATATTTAGAATACATGTAGAAATTATACTGGTTTAAGGGAGCTGCTGTATTAGGTGATCCATGGCCCCATGAGAGGTGAATGGTTGGGTAGATTTATAGTACTAGGCATCAGTTCCCTCTGATTAAACTGTGCATGAGTCTAAATAAATGCTATTGGCTACTGCCAAGGTAAGTGGTCACTACTGTACCTCTGGGAATATCTTGCCTTTCTGGCCATGGTGGTAGTTTGTTGGCACCAGAGGTGCTTGAGGCTATGGATTACTTTTTTTCCATGGTCAACTTGTAAAGATATTTATGTTAATATGAGGGCAAGTCCTCAGAAAGGAGATTTTCAGGTCAAATACAACTTGGTTCCTTAAAATCCTGTATCCAATTATGTTGTATTCATCACCAGAGAATTGCCTTCAAAATTTCTGAGGCATGTAAGGATAACAGTAACTGTTTGGGGAATGTCTTGGAATCCTCTGATGTAACACTGGAAGGAGGTTTCTCTTACCTGCTACTGAGGGTTTGATATTTTGTTCTTCATCTCTATCTTCATGGTGATTCCTCAACCCACCTAAAACCCTCTGTCTCCTTCAAGTCACGAAAGTTCCTCCTTATACTCTCTGCCCAACTAATCGGCTGGTCATCTCTTTATTGACCAACTAGAAGATGAAGGAGAACAACGTTTTACTGAGTCAATCAGGAAATGCTTTATAATAAGGGCAATAATAAAATTCAGACTTCACTCAGATCTCTGGGTACAGAAATCAGAATTTTAATATACAATACACAAAACATTCCTCAACTATGTCTCTGTATGTGCACATGTATGTGTATGTGTTATTTGTATCATGTGTATAATTTTAAGTAAACGTAAAATAATGAAACTCGAGACTTTATAAAACAGCCTTATTATTTGTCTCTTACCCCTTCTTCATCTTCTTTATTGACATCCTTTTATCCTCTCCATTAAGAGAGCACTACCTTTGACTCAATTTCAGAATCCTTATCATTTGTATCCTGTTACTCTTCTCCCATACTGCTACTATATATAAGATCATTTTATAGTTTCTGTCCCATGTTATATACTCAGATCTAAAGGATTAGAGGTGTGAACTGCAGATGAATGAGAACATGAAATTTTGTCTTTCTGGGTTTGGGATACCTCAATTAGTATTATCTTTCTATCTCTATTCATCTACCTCAAAACTTCATGGTTTTATTGTCTTTACAGAGAATACTATAATAATTTGTATATGTACCATAGTTTCACTATCAGTTCATCTTTTGTAGGGCAGTTAGGGTATTTCCATTCCTTGGCTATTGTGAATACTGCATCAATAAAAACTACTGAGAAAACTTCTGTCTAGTCCTTTGGACATATGTCAGGTAGTGGTGTAGGTGAAATATATGATTAATTTATTTTAGCTTTTTTGAAGAGTCTCTATACTGATTTCTAGAGTAGATACTATAATTTCCATTCCTATCAATAGCAAAAGAGGGTTTCTATTCTCCACAACCTCACAGGTTATTTGTTTTGTTGATCTTAGCCATTCTGCCTGGGGTGAAATGAAATCCCACAGTTATTTTAATTTTCATTTCCTTAATTGCTAAGGAAGCTGAACAGTTTTTAAGGTATTTCTTAGTCTGGAAATCAGCCTGTCAATTCCTTGGAAAAATGGACATAATGTTACCTGAGGACCCAACTATACCACTCAGGCATATAGGCAAAAGATGCTCCAACATATTACAAGGGCACATGTGCCACTATGTTCATAGCAGCCTCATTTAAAATAGCCAGAAGCTGGAAAGAACCCAGATCTCCCTTAACCGAGGAATGGATACAGAAAATATAGTACATTTACACAATGGAATACTACTCAGCTATTAAAAACAATGAATTCATGAAATTCTTAGGCAAATGGATGGAACTAGAAAATATCAATCTGAGTAAGGTAACACAGTCACATAAGAACATACATGGAATGTACTCACTGGTTAGTAGATATTAGGCAAAAAGCTTGGAATACCCATGATACAACTTACAGACCATATGAAGTTCAAGAAGGAAGACCTAAGTGTGGATGCCTTAGTCCTACTTAGAAAGGTAACAAAATAATCACAGGAGGTACAGGGTGAGAGAGACTTGAGAGGAAGAGAGGAGGGGGAGCAGATAAAAAGCGGGCAGGAGCAGGTATGAGAGGAGATGAAAGAGAAGGTTTTCAGAGGGTCAGGAAATTGAAGAGATATATAGAAATGGGGAATGGGATACTGAGAGTAGCAACCAGAAAATCCCAGAAAGAAAGCAAGAAATACCCAAACTAGGGGAGGTAGAACCTATAGAGACCATGTTCAGAAGTTAGGCAATGCCTCCAGGGGAGGGATGGGGCCACCCATTCCTCTCAAAATTTTAACGCTGAATTGCTCCTGTCTAGAGGAAATATGGGGACAAAGAATGGAACAGAGACTGAAGGAAAGGCCCACCTGGGAATCTATCCCTCATGCACCCAACAAACCCAGATACTATTGCTGATGCCAAGAAGTGCTTGCTGACAAGAGCCTGATATGGATGTCTACTGAGAGGCTCGGACAGTGTTATGGATACAGATGCGGATGCTTGCCGCCAACCATTGGACTGGGCAGGGGGACTCTAATGGAGGTATTAGGGTAAGGACTGAAGGAGCTGAGCGGGTTAGCAACACCATAGGAAGAACAACAATATCAACCAACCAGACCCCCGCCCCAGAGCTATCAGGGACTGAACCACCTACCAAAGAATATGCAGGGAGGGGAGGGGCTCATGGCTCCAGCTGCATGTGTGGCAGAGGACAGCCTTGTCTTGCATCAAAGGGAGGGGAGGCCCTTGGTCCTGTGAGGGCTTGATACCCCAGCATAGAGGAATAGGGCTGTGGAACTAGGACTGTGGGTTGGGAATGGGCTTTTCAGTAGAGGAGTGCCCTCTTGAAGGCTGGGGGAAGAGGGTGGGATGGGGAGTTCATGGAGAGGGAAACTGAGAAGGGAGTAACATTTGAAACGAAATAAACAAAATAATCAATTAAAATTATATTAAAAATTTCTATTGAGATCCCTCTGTTTATATTCCTAACCCAACTTTTCTTTGGATCATTTTGTTTCTTTAACTCTTTCTTTTCAGTTTTTGTACATTCAGATTTTTAATCTTCTCTTAGATGAATAGTTGGCAAATATTATTACTTATGCTATAGGTTTGCTTTTGTTATTATATTTGCTTTCTTTGGGTATAAGAGTAATGCTAGCTTCATAGAATTTTATAAGTGATTTTTCTCTTCTTTTTTCTTCTCTTTTCGCATAAATTTTAAAAAGCTCTGGCTGTAGAATTTTCTAAAGTTTGGTAGAACTCTGCTATGAATATATCTGACCTTATACTTGTGTTTTTTTTCCCTTTCAGACCTTGATAGTTTTTTTTATTGCTCTGTATAATTAGGTGTTTTACTATGATATATTGTAGGGTGTTTTATGTTTGCTTTCTTATATCTTCTCTTTCATTCATTCTATTTGTAAGAATTTCCTCATTTGTAAGAGTTTTCTCATTGAGATACTAAATATTTTTAATTATTTTTATTGGATATTTTCTTTATTAACATTTCAAATGTTATACCCTTTCCTGATTTCACCTCCTTCTGGAAATCTCCTAACCCATCCTCCCTCTCCTTGCTTCTATGAGGGTGTTCCTCCACTCACCCACCTACAACCAACTCCCTGTCCTTGATTCGCCTATACTAGGGCATCTATCCAGCTATCATAGGACCAAGGATCTTACCTCCCCTTGATGCCTGAAAAGGTCATCATCTGCTACATATGCAGCTGGAAACATGTGTACTCCTTGGTTGATGGCTTAGTCCCTGGGAACTCCGGGTGGGGTTGTCTTGTTGGTTGATATTGCTGTTCTTCCTATGTGATTGCAAACTCCTTCAACTTCTTCAGTCCTTTCTCTAACTGCTCTATTGGGGACATCACACTCAGTCCAATGGTTGTCTGCAAGCATCTGCCTCTATATTTGTAAGGCTCTGACAGGGCCTCTCAGAAGACAGCTAAATCAGGCTCCTTTCAGCATGCATTTCTTGGCATCCACAATAGTATCTAGGTTTGGTAACTGTATATGGGATGGGTTCCCCAGGTGGGATAGTCTCTGGATGGCCTTTCCTTCAGTCCTTGCTCTACACTTTATATTTGCTCCTGTGAGTATTTTGTTTTCCTTTTAAGGACCAAAGCACTCACACATTTGTCTTCTTTCTTCTTGAGCTTCATGTGGTCTGTCAATTGTGTCTTGAGTATTAGGAGCTTTTGGGTTAATATTCACTTTTTGTTAATGCTTTGTATAGTTCTTTTTGTTTTCACTTGGTTAATTTAAGCCATGAGTTTGATTATTTTCTGCCATCTACTCCTCTTGGGTGTATCTGTTTCTTTTTGTTCTGGAGCTTTCAGATATATTCTTAAGTTGTAAATGTAAGCTTTTCTCCAATTTCTTTTTGGAGGTACTTAAAACTATGAGTTTTCTTCTTATCACTGCCTTCATTGTGTCCCATAAGTTTTGGTATGATGTGTCTTCATTTTCATTAAATTCTAAAGTCTTTAATTTCCTTCTTTCTTTCTTTCTTTCTTTCTTTCTTTCTTTCTTTCTTTCTTTCTTTCTCTCTCTCTCTCTCTCTCTCCCTTCCTTCCTTCCTTCCTTTCTTTCTTTCTTTCTTTCTTTCTTTCTTTCTTTCTTTCTTTCTTCCTTGACTAAGTTATCCTTGAGTAGAGCATTGTTCATCTTCCATGTATATGTGTGTTTTCCCCTGTTTTTGTTGGAGTTTAAGAAAATCCTTAGTCAGTGGTAATTTGATAGTGTGAAAGGAATTATTTCAATCTTCTTGTATCTGTTAAAGCCTGTTTTGTGACCAATAATATGGTCAGTTTTGGAGAAGGTACCATGAGGTGCTGAAAAGAAGGTATATTCTTCTGCTTTAGGATGAAATGTTTTATAAATATCTGTTAGATCCATTTGGTTCATAACTTCTGTTAGTTTCACTGTGTATCTGTTTAGTCTCTGTTTCCATGATATGCCCATTGATGAAAGTAGGGTGTTGAAGTCTCCCACTATTATTGTGTGGAGTGTGATGTGTGCTTTGATGTTTAGTAAAGTTTCTTTTATGAATGTTGGCGCCTTGCATTTGGAGCACAGATGTTCACAATTGAGAGCTCATCTTGGTAGATTTTTCCTTTGACCAGTATGAAGTGTCCTTCCTTATCTTCTTTGATAATTTTTCGTAAAAAGTTGATTTTATTAGATATCAGAATGGCTACTTTAGCTTGTTCCTTGGGACCATTTGCTTGGAAAAAAATTTTTTTTGAATCTTTATCTCAAGGTAGTGTCTCTCTTTGTCACTGAGTTTTCTGTATGCAGCAAAATGCTGGGTCCTATTTATGTATCCAGTCTATGTCTTTTTATTGGGGAATTGATTTTATTGATGTTAAGTGATATTAAAGAAAAGTGGCTTTTTACTTCCTGTTATTTTTGTTGTTAGAGGTGGAATTATGTTCATGTGACTATCTTCCTTCGGGTTTGTTGAAAGATTACTTTCTTACTTTTTCTGAGGTGTAGTTTCTCTCCTTATGTTGGTGTTTTCCATCTATTATCCCTTGTAGGGCTGGATTTGTGGAACGATATTATGTAAATTTGGTTTAGTTATGGAATATCTTGGTTTCTCCATCTATGGTAATTGAGAGTTTTGCTGCGTATAGTAGCCTGGGCTGGCATTTGTGTTCTCTTAGAGTCTGTAAGACATCTTAGCAGGATCTTCTGGCTTTCATCGTCTCTGCTGTGATGTGCGGTATAATTCTGATAGGTCTGCCTTTATAAATTACTTGATCTTTTTCCCTTACTGCTTTTAATATTCTTTCTTTGTTTAGTGCATTTGGTGTTTTGATTATTATGTGAAGGAAAGAATTTCTTTCTGGTCCAGTCTTTATGGAGTTCTGTAGACTTCTTGTATATTCATGGGCATCTCTTTCTTTAGGTTAGGGAAGTTTTCTTCTATAATTTTGTTGAAGATATTTACTGTCCCATTACATTGGGAGTCTTCACTCTCTTCTATACCTATTATCCTTAGGTTTGGTCTTCTCATTGTGTCCTGGATTTTCTGGATGTTTTTTGGGTTAGGTGCTTTTTATATTTTGCATTTTCTCTAACTGTTGTGTCAATGTTTCCTATGATGTCTTCTGCCCTTGAGATTTTTTCTTCTATCTCTTGTATTCTGTTGGTGATGTTGCATCTATGACTCCTGATTTCTTTCCTAGGATTTCTAACTTCAGAGTTCTCTCCCTTTGTGATTTCTTTATAGTTTCTATTTCCAGTTCTAGATCTTGGATGTTTTTGTTCATTTCCTTCACCTGTTTGATTGTGTTTTTCTGCAATTATTTAGGGGATATTTTTTGTTTCCTCTATAAAGGCTTCTATTTGTTTACCTGTGTTCTCCTGTATTTCTTTAAAGGAGTTATTTATTTCCTTCTTAAAATCATTTACCATCATCATGAGAAATGATTTTATATCTGAATCTTTCTTTTCTAGAGTACCAATGTACCTGGGACTTGCTATGTTTGAAAATAGGGTTCTGATGCTAACAAGTAACCTTGGTTTCTGTTACTTATGTTCTTACCCTTGCCTCTTGCCATCTGATTATCTCCAGTGCTACCTGCCCTCTCTATATCTGACTGGAGCTTGTCCTTCATGTGGTCCTGGTTATGTCAGAACTCCTCAGAGTCCACTTGTCTCTGTGACTCTGTGATTCCAGGATCCTGTGATCCTGAGATCCTGGGTGTGTCAGAGTTTCTTGGAGTCAAGCTGCCTTTAGGACCCTGAGATCCTAGTGTGACCAAGTTCCCAGGATCCTGTGATCCTGTAATTCTGTGGTCCTGGGTATATTAGAGTGCCTGGGAGTGGAGATTCTTGTGGGTGTTGTGGGACTGGTATATGCCCAAGGTAAACTGGTGCATATTGGAAGGTACCTATGCCACTAGTCAGGTAGAGTTTCTGCATCCCTGGGATCCCACTGGTCCCAGTTACTCCTGATGGTGTTGAAACAGATGCTGTGTCCTCCTCACTTTGATCCTATAATCCTGGGCATGTTAGAGCACATGTGAGTGGAGTTTCCTCAGGGTGTTGTAGTACTGGCTGTGGAGTTTGCACCCTGAGATGCTAAATTTTCAATTCCACCTTCATTTCTTCCTGTTTTTTTCAATGTTCTCCTTTTTGAATTTAGTTTGAAAATTCTGTGTTATTTTTCTTATTTCATTTGAGTGTGTATTTCTATTTTCTTGGGCATCACTGAAGCATTTTTTGTTAACTCCATTGATTTCTATTTGTATCTTCTTTAAATTCTTTTCAATTCTTTGGTGACATTTTTCACTGTTCTTCTAAAATCTATGTCCTTAAGTTCACTTCCATATTTTTCATTAGAGAAATCATCTGTAGAACAAGTGGGCTTGATGTGAGGTATTTGGTTTTGGCCATTGTTGTGTTTGAACTGTTCATTTGGACTTCTTTCTCTGGTTGTGTGTCTGATATAATAATTTGTCCTTCCTTAGATTAGGCCAGTTCAGATGTCAGAGCTATGGTAAGACACATAAAGATTATGGATGAGCTGTTTAAAAGACCAGGCAAATATGACTCCCCAACTAGAGGTCTGGAACTAAACCTGTGAGTTGGTATATCTAGGTGGGGTAAAGGTAGGTAAGGGGAAGAAACCACTTTCCCAGGAAAAGTAGATCACATGTAAGTTTTGTGGTTCTGGAACAAAGCTTGTTGGCCTGCAGATGGCAGTGGATTGGGATTGAGGTGGGGAAACAGAAGAGACATACTCAGGAAAGTGGCATATACATACAGTACACAGACAGGCTTCACAGGCCATGAATCTGGAGCCAGACTTGTGAGTTTGCAGATGAAAGTGGGTTTGCAGATGAAAGGCTTTTAGGACAGGGTGAAACAGAAAACATATCTTACCTAGGAAAGTTGATGCACCTGTAAAGCAGGTCGTTGGCTGCATATTGGAAATTTTGATAAATCTAGACACTTGCTCACTTTCCAGTTCTCTTACTAAATATAGAATACTGGCCTTTAAAGTTTTCCTTCATGGCATTCTGAACTTCCTTACCATCTCTCGTTGTACTTTCCCACTGTTAATTTTTGATCTTCTAGTAGATCACTTTATTTCTGTTGGTTAATTGGGTCAAAAGTCTAATAGTTTTGTTAATCTATTCAATGTATCAGCTCTTATATTAATTGTTTCTTTTTATTATTCTTTTGGGTTCTGATTAAATACTTCCTGTTCTGATTTTTTTGTTATTTCTTCCCATTTATGTGTTTGGAATTTAGACTGTTCTTATGTTTACAATTTTAGCAGTTTCATCATTTAGTCATTATTGATGGTTTTTCTTTTCTTTTGATTCCAGAGTTCAGAAACATAATTTTCTCTCTAATAGACATTTTAATGTGTTCCAGAGATTTTGTTGTATTTTGTTTTTACTTTCATTTAATTATAGGATTTAAAAATATTGTTTCTTGCTTTCTCTTTTTCCTAATCAGCATGTAGTAATGTGTTCTTTGACCTCTCTGAGTTTGTGTAATCATTACCTATTGATTTTCTGTGGATTTTAAGCTTTAAAACATTATGGTCAGGTAGGAAAAATAAACTTAGTTCAGTTTTTCTTAATTTATTAAGATGATTTTTTTAGTCCCAATATGTGACATTTTGTTTGTAGTTATTTCACAATTCTTAATGCAAGATTGAATAAGCTGATACAGCTACACAAATGTAAAAAGGGAGCTTCATAAAGAAATAGGTACATTATCAACTGGCCAAGATAAATTAAATGATAAATCAGCTAAATGACTAATAGGAATTATTCACATTTAATCACAATTTTTTATTTCTACTTGAACAAGTTTGTATTTACTCTGATGTGATCACTATTATTAGCTATCTATTTGTTCCTTCTGGCAAGTCACTTTTTATCACTGTTTTTCAATGTCTGTGTTTCTCTCACCTGTGTTAAAGAAATTCATTAGTAAATGTACCTATGTATACTCATTCCATAAACTATAGCTCTGGTATTTCACAATCTGTTTTCAAATTTTATCTCAATGGCCAATATGTAGATGCCAAAGGGCTGTATTATTTCTTCTCAGAGATCCAGCCTTTCTTTAATATCTTGTTTCTGTATTTCTACAATATACATGCATGTTTTACACACACAGAACAGAATACTTGACATGTTTTGTAGATAACCTCTATATGATCTACTTAGCTATAAACAGCAAACTATATGTCCCATATACAACATATGTATTAATTATCTAATTATTTGTATATATTTACAAGTATTTTGATAATATTCACCCCCCAATCCACCCACTAACTCTGACTAGATCTCACTTTTGTCTCCCTAATTCCTATTTTTTTTTTATGTAAGTATCCTACAAAGTCTAATTTGAGTTACCTATATGCTTATGGGTGTGGGCAATTCACTTGAATATAGTCGGCATATAAGGACCTATTCATTTAAAGGTTTCTTTTTTTTTCACATTTTAAAATATTTAATTTTATTTTTTTTCTTTATAGATATTTTCTTTATTTACATGTAAATTTCTCCATTCCCAGTTTCCCCTCCAAAAAACAAAGAAACAAACAAAAACAACAAAAACAAACTCCTGTTGCCTCCCTCTTCCCCATGCCTGCCACCCTGCCCTCTCCCACTTTCTGGCCCTGGCATTCCCCTACACTGGGGCACAGAACCTTCACAAGGCCAAGGTCCTCTCCTCCTATTGATGATCGAATTTGCAACCCTCTACTATACACAAGCTACCTGAACAATCAGACCCCTCCATGTGCAGTCTTTGGTTGGTGGTTGAGACCCTGGGAGCTCTGA
>NW_022196900.1:35237601-35247327 GCF_008632895.1 Mastomys coucha | reverse complement strand
AGGCTGCTATGAACATGGTGGAGCATGTGTCTTTGTTACATGTTGCAGTATTTTTTGGGTATATGCCCCGGGGTGGTATAGCCAGGTCCTCCGGTAGTACTATGTCCAATTTCCGGAGGAACTGCCAAACTGATTTCCAGAGTGGTTGTATCAGTTTGCAATCCCACCAGCAATGTAGTAATGTTCCTCTTTCTCCACAACCTCTCCAGCATCTGCTGTCACCTGAGTTTTTTATCCTAGCCATTCTGACTGGTGTGAGGTGAAATCTCAGGGTTGTTTTGATTTACATTTCCCTGATGATTCTTCCCCAGTAGCCATCAACAGTAAATAGCTCCTCAGCTGGGGTGACTTTTCATGAGCTCCTCCTACCTTCATGTTGAAATATTAACTGGCTTGATCTTGAAAGGGCAACTCTAGCTCCTGTAAGTTCATGAGTATAACCATCTCAACATATCCAAAACGTAGTAGTTTTCTCTGGACCTCCACAATCATTTTTTAGTTTCACTCTTACAATCTTTTTGCACACTCTAACCCCTGCCACCTCCTGCAATGGCCCCTGAGCTTTAGGGGAAGGGGTGTGATATATCAGAGGTTGTGGCTAAGAAATCAATTGACACATTTTCTCCATTTTGACCAGTTGATAGTTTATGCATTAACCACAATGCACACACTGCACAAAGGATGTTCTCTAATAAGGTTTGGGAACTGCAGTAATCTGTGGGTATGGAGAATAAATACATTTACAGGGGAATTTAGTAGTATGCTCTTTTAGCCAAATAATAGTAATGAAGTTATCCTTTAAGATTATAGGCATCCCATTTGTGGGAACTAGTCCAGATTTATAGTACCAGCTATGTGTTTCAGTGTAGCAGACCTTAAATTCAATTAGAAATCAGTTGCTTATCTATAGAATATTCATAGTACTATTGGACCCATAGGTATATTTAACAACTCAGTCTCTATTATGGGTTTAAGGTCATTGATAAATTTTCTTTCCAAGCAGTCATCATAGTGCTTTCTGGAACCATGAAAGCAAGACACTAAAAAGGAAGCATTTTGGTCAATATCAACTGTTTCTCCATGTCTTGTGATAATTTTGTGTTGTGCCTTAAGAAATATGATGTTGTGTCCATCAAATTCTGGTGCACAAGCAATTATCAGGACAATAACCTGTACTTATCTCAGTGTCTGTGGGGCACTCTTAATGTATTGGTCTTTGGACTAAGCAACCTATGGCTTTATGAAGGAGTATTTTCCCCTGTGTGCAGAATAACTTGACTAAATATCCAGATCTATGGCTATGAGTTGACCAACCCTAACCCCCATCCCAACTATGAAGAGCTAATATGCATAAAGAAGATGACCCTGCATATTCAAAGATGAAAGATCTCTGTGGCACAGGGTAACAGTGGGATATGTGAGAGGAACCCTAGGAAGGATCCAGTATTGATAGTGTAGAAGAAGTCAAACTCCTCAAACCAGACGAACATCTCATTCCAATGAATATTCGCTAATAAAACTATATAGGCAAAAGGATATTGTATGGCATGCTATGACACAGCACAGTGTTTTAGGTGAGATTTCTTCTTTTTTTTTTTTGTATTCTTTTGGGAGGGGAAGTTAAAAGGGTATATGGCAGGTATGAAGGGATCCAGAGATAAGTCGCATGCATGAGGTGAAATTCACAAAGAATCAATATTTTTTAATTAAAAAATGTAATACCAACCAACCAGACCTCCCAAAGTTCCCAGGGACTAAACCACCAACCAAAGAGTATACATGGAGGGGGACCCATAGCTCCAGCTGCATATGTAATAGAAGATGGCCTTGTCAGGAATCAATGAGAAGAGAGGCCCTTGGGCCTATGAAGGCTCAATGCTCCAGTGTAGGGGAATGCCAGGGTGGGGACAAGAGAGTGAGTGAGTAGGTGGGGGAACACCCTCATAGAAGCAGGAATGGGATAGGGGGTTTCTAGAGATAGGGCAGGAAAGGGGATAACATTTGTAATGTAAATAAAGAAAATATCCAATAATAAGAAGAAGAAATTAAGATATAAGTTATTTTCAGGAGTAAAAAACAAAACAAATGGTATATGCGGGGAAGTTGTACATAAGTGATAGTAGGCTTCCATGTATCTTTTTAAAAACATTCTCAGTGTTAGTTTTTTCCCAACCTCTTCTGCATACTACCCTTTCTTTACTCTCCCAAACTAAGCCTCCATTTCCATCATACTCCTTCCCCCTTTTGTCAACTGTGTTTTTCTATACCTCTCTACATTATAATTTTCCCTCCCTACTAATGCCTCTTTTATAGTTCCTTGGGCTCTATTAGTATTTCAAGTCTTTTTCCATTGTTGAGACTAAATAAATCAGTGTTCCATATACAAGACTCTTATGGTAGCCATTAGACAGTCTTAGTTTTCATGTTTTCAACTGACAAAATTTTCAAATTGTCTCTCAGACATGTTGTATTCATTCCTCATATTTTATAGATAAAAAAATGTTTCTAAAGAGCTTTCATAGTATCCAAGGCCTCTTGAATTGTAGCTGGAGTGTGTTTATAAGTTCCACATTGCATTTTCTCTAGCTTGTTTAACTATGGAGGCTCTTGGGAAAACAGTGTGTTGTTTCTATAGTGCTTCAGTGTATAAACAATATAACATTAGGTAGAAAGCCTATAATAGTATATCACATCTTTTCATGTACTATCTAGCTCACTTACCACATGAAGAGTTTGATTAGAGGGAAAATCCAGTAGCTCTGACACATATGAAAGAAAATCTAGCCAGGTTTTCTGACAGACTGGGAATGACACACTCATTATGTTTTTTCTCCTAAATACTCTTTAATAGAAATGTTAATTTTCTTTAATAATACATGATAAATTTGTATCAAATCTATCTGTGATAGGTATCAGTCAAAGTGGTGAATCAGCCTACTAGTTCTGGTGATAGCATTGTTTTTCTGAAAGCAGAATATAGAGATGCAAGTTATCTACCCAAGAGAGAGGCTGTCTAAGTGTAGGTTATCCTGTTTGTATATGCTACAAGAAGAGGGGGAAAATGTCTGAAGAAAAAAATGGACATATCTCTGAAGAATTAGTGTCATTTGATCATTTTTGTTGAGAGTTACAGGTTCATATGTAAAATTCCCTAAATAGTCATCATAAAATACGTGGAGCCATGAAAGAAAAATTAATCTTAAGAGGTGAGAACATTTATATTATGGGAACAATCATTTGCTTCAAATCTATTTTTTTATATTAGTATAAAGATATTTATAACAAATACATTATTACTAACAACCATATCATTATGTTCCTATATTAAAATTGTTCTCTATATTTAAAATTGCATGTAAACACACACACACACACACACACACACACACACATACTTTCAAGACTATAATCTGCCTTACCCTAGAATGTCTCAAACTCTCATGTCACTGTATCACATGCTCTATGCATCCTATATTCCATAGAGAATTTCTTACTTTATCTGAATGCCAAAGCTTTCAGACTTCCATTTGCTAATGTCACTTTTCCACTTTTGATGATGCTTCATTCCTAAGGTTCTAACTATTTCAAGGCCAACTTAAATACACTGCTCTGTGAACACGGTGTTCACTCTCTTTACTACCCTCCCTTTACAAGCACATATAGACAGCCTGAGTAGATGAACTTTGAATGGTCATAGACATCTGCTTTTCTATCATATTCAAATCCTGTGGTTCCCTACATAGTTTTGATTCCTTCACAGCAAAAGCTGTGTCTATGTATACTGTATCCTAACTCACTCTCACTTATTTCTTTGTACCTAATGAATAGCGAATCTTTCATACAGATTTGCTGAGCAATGATTTAAATTGATTGACATGATTAAGTGAATACATTTACACATCTTTTCCTAACTATTGGATAAAAATATATTGAATTACTCTCACATGGATGCCTGCAGAAAGGTACTTGACAATATTCCTCATTTTCTCCCTACTATGATAATGAATGAAATGAAATGAAATACATACCCATTTGAAACTTTCACCTTCAAGTCTTAAATCTAGGGTGGAACATTTCTGTCTTTTTTAAGTGGATATTTTCTTTATTTACATTTCAAGTGTTACCCCTCTCTCTGGCTGCTCCCTGAAAACCCCCTATCTCATCCCCCTCACCCTTCTTCTATGAGTGTGTTCCCCGACCCACCCAATCCTGGCTCTCTGCTCTCACATTCCCCTACACTGGTGCATCAAGCATTCAAAGTACCAAGGGCCTCTCCTCCCATTGATGCACAACAATGTTATCCTCTGCTACATTTAAGGATGGAGCCATGGATCCCTCGATGTGTATTACTTGATTGGTAGTTTAGTCCCTGGGACCGCTGGAGGGATCTGGCTAGTTGATATTGTTTTTCCTATGTGGTTGCAAACCCCTTCAGATCCTTCAGTTCTTTCTCTAACTCCTCCATTGGGAACCCCATGCTAAGTCCAATGGTTGGCTATGAGCATCCACCTCTGTATTTGTCAGGCTCTGGCAGAGCCTCTCATGAGACATCTATATCAGGGTCCTGTCAACATGCACTTCTTCACATTCACAGTAGTGTCTGTGTTTGGTGACTGTATATGGGATGGATTGTGTATGGGATGTATATGATCAGGCAGTCTCTGAATGGCCTTTTCTTGAGTTTTTGTTCTACACTTTGTCTCCATATTTACTCCTGTGAGTATTTTGTTCCCCCTTGTAAGAGGGACTTATTTTTTTAAATTTTTTTAAAGGTTTATTTATTTATCATGTGTAAGTACACTGTGGCTGTCTTCAGACACACCAGAAGAGGGCATCAGATCTCATTACGGATGGTTGTGAGCCACCATGTGGTTGCTGGGATTTGAACTCGGGACCTTCGGAAGAGCAATCAGTGCTCTTAACCGCTGAGCCATCTCTCCAGCCCCTTCTAAGAGGGACTTAAGCACCCACACTTTGGTGTTCCTTCTTCTTGAGTTTCATTTGGTCTGTGAATTTCTTGGATATGCTGAGCTTTTGGGCTAATATCCACTTATCAGTGAGTGCATACCATATGTGTCCTTTTTTGGATTGGGTTACTTCACTCAGGATGATATTTTCTAGTTTCATCCATTTGCCTAAGAATTTCATGAATTCATTGTTTTTAATAGCTGAATAATCTATTGTGTACCACATTTATGTATCCATCTCTTGAAGGATACCTGGATTCTTTCCAGCTTCTGGCTATTATAAATAAGGCTGCTATGCACATGGGGGGAAATGTGTCCTTATTACATGTTGGAGAATCTTCTGTGTATATGCCCAAGAGTGGTATAGCTGGGTCCTCAGATAACACTATATCCAATTTTCTGAGGAACCAACAGAATGATTTCCAGAGTAGTTGTACCAGCTTTAAACCCACCAACAACAAAGGAGTGCTCCTCTTTCTCCACATTCTCGCCAGCATTTGTTGTCACTTGAGTTTTTTATCTTAGCCATTCTGACTGGTGAGAGGTGGAATCTCAGGGTTGTTTTGATTTGCATTTCCCTGATGACTAAAGATGTTAAAGATTTCTTTAGGACCTTCTCTGTCACTCAATAGTCCTCAGTTGAAAATTACTTGTTTAGCTCTGTACCAAATTTTTTTTTGGGGGGGAGGGGTTCGAGACAAGGTTTCTCTGTGTAATCCTGACAGTCCTGGAACTCACTCTATAGACCATGCTGGCCTCAAACTCAGAAATCCGTCTGCCTCTGCCTCCCAAGTGCTGGGATTCAAGGCGTGTGCCACCACTGCCCATGTACCAATTTTTAATAGTGTTATTTGATTCTATGGAGTCTAACTTCTTGAGTTCTTCATATATGTTGGATATTAACCGTCTATCTCAAGAAGAACTGATAAAGATCTTTTCCCAAACGGTTGGTTGTCATTTTGTCCTATTGACAGTTCCTTTTGCCTTACAGAAGCTTTGTAATATGAGGTCTCATTTGTGGACTCTTGATCTTAGAACATAAGCCATTGGTGCTCTGTTCAGGAAATTTCCCCTTGTGCCCATGTGTTCTAGGCTCTTTTACACTTTCTCTTCTGTTAGTTTCAATATATCATTTTTTTATTTTCTCAGAAAACATTTTATTTGAGAGCAATTTAAAAAAAAATAGAAAAGACCAGAACCTAAGTTAAATCTAGACATAACTTCATAACTTTTCAGCTCAAAGTTCTTCCACACTTTAAGAAGAATCTATTTTATTTGAGTAACTAAGTGTGTAGTGTAGATCTGTCACTAGATACAATGTTGGTGAAACAAAGGTCCAATCAACTTTTTTGTATAGATAAGGTCAACACTATTAGAAAACAGCTCACTGTGTGTATGAGAGACAATGTACCCCATTCCCATCACAAGGGTTGTAGTCTTCAAAACGACTAATGTGGTTAAACTTTTTTGCCTCCCAAAAGTCTCAGAGATGGTCACTTTTAAAAAAATAATTTTTCATGCCTATACTTTGAAAGAAAAAAGTTGTTTGTAAAAATTGGAATTAGTCATCCAGGAACTGACAGACAACCTTTTAATGCAACCTTCTCCCTAACAAATTTGTTCTTAGAAATCCAATTACAAAGCCAAGCACGGAGGTAGATGCCTTTAATTCCAATACTCAAGAGGTAGAGGCAGGAGAATTTCCCTAACTTTAAAGCCAAGCCAGTATGAATAGTGAGTTTCAGGTCAGCCAGGGCAATGGAGAAATATTCTGTCAAAAGTAAAAACAGGAAAGGCAGAAATACTATTTCCAATGATGCTGCTGTAGTGCTTGCCCTAGAGTCATTCCTGGAAATGTGCAATTTGTATTTCTCTGATACTAAATCAACAAAAATCTAATAAAAAAATCTAATGCATTGCCATGAGCCTTGTATCTTGGTTGCTACTCAAAAGCACCAATGATTTAATGATAAATTGTTGGAGGAAAAAAAAAAAAAGAGGTGTTCAGGAATTTAACCAAAGCAAAGAAATCAAAGCCTCTGTCTTAGTTATTTGTCTATTGGAAAAACAAAGCATTGTGGCATTGGAAACTCTTAGAAGAAAAGAATTGGTCAGTTTTAGGTGAGTCTATAACCTTAATGGTGGACCACATGGCCGCAGGCAGGCAGACATGTTACTGAAGCAGTGGCTGAGTAGTTGAGAGCTTACGTCATGAAATGGCAACCATGAGTCAAATACAGAGAGGAAGAGAGAGAGAGAGACAGAGAGAGAGAGAGAGACAGAGAGAGAGAGACAGAGAGAGAGAGACAGAGACAGAGACAGAGAGACAGAGAGACAGACAGAGAGGAAGAGAGAGAGACAGAGACAGGACAGAGACAGAGACAGAGAGAACTGGGAATGATGCATATTTTGCACCCTCAAAGCCAGTTCCCAGTGGTATACCTCTTACCCCAAGACCACACTTCTTAATCCTTCCCAAAGGTACCACTAATAGGGACCAGTCTGTACACAAGACTACAGGGTTCCAATCTCAAATTCATACCACCACAGTCTCTTTCTAAAAATATCCTTTTGGTGGGAGCAAGCACCCAACTTCTCTAGGGAGTTGTGCAAAAGCATATCAGATATGTGGGTACCATGGGAGTTACAAATTCAGGATACACCACCCTTCTGTTGAATAGTCTGGTGATATACCGCATGGCTGCATAGTCTGGGGTCTGTAAAAGTAAAGGAAAGTCACTGATAAGAAAATTTTGGAATTAACATTTTCTTTTTTTTTCTTTTGGTAATTGGAGAAATATGTCCAATATTGTATAATCTATATACACTTTCAGCTTGTTTGTGACAGTGTCTGGCTGTGTACAACATAATGATCTTCAAATCTTGCTTCTCCTATCTCAGCCTCTCTATTAGTAGTATTGTTTATTTCATGTTTTTACACTATGCTATGGTTTTCAAAACAGCTTATATATTTAAAAGTATGTATATGCCCACGGGAGACATAGACAATTAACTTTGGAAGTGGCTTGTAGGAAAGAAAACAACAAAGAGTGAGACTGAATGCTTTGCTTGACATTTGCAGCTCTTGTATCAAGTTTGAAGAAGAGGACTTTATAAGTTACTCTTTCTCTGAGATGAATGCTTTTCCAAATTATCATAGCTAATAAACCAAATTCTTACCCTCACCTAATGTCTGTGCCACCCTCCAAGCAGAACCATTGTTCATTGAAAGAGTTGGTGAATGATTTTATGGATAGACCATCTTAATACACACACCATTTCTTAAATGAATGTAACCTGTTCTCTGTGGCCTGAGAATGAAGTCACTCACTCAAGTCAAATAGCTTTGACTATAGCAGGAAGTCTGTACCCAAAAATTGTGCCTACTATTCATTCCTTGGTTCAGCAGAACTGTCAACTCTCAGCTTAGCTACGATGGAGGTAAAATCCTTTGGTGATGTGAGGGGTCATTGAAGTACAGCCTTATTACAATGAAATCCAATCTCTAAAAATTGTTCTTATTTCAGGCTTTTACCAAAGTAAGAGCCAAGATTTTCAACTCTACTAAATACAAAACAAACAAACAAAAAACTTTATATATTGATATTCATTTAAGAAAATACTAGTAGTGATGTATTATTTTGAAATATACAGTTAATATGTTTGGAGTTATTTAAAATTTATATTGAGAAAAACGTATGTATTTTCAGTATTGCTGTAGACAAGCATCTACATAAAACTGTTAAACTGATTGTTGTTTTATATCAAACAACTTTTATAATACTCATTTTTATTGTTATAATATTTTATAAATTTTAAGGAATATGACAAATAAGATATTATAGGTATTGAAGGGGGTCTCTGGGAGGAGTTGAGGTACAAAAGGGAAACAAGAATGAGATTTAATTCTATTTAGTTAAAATATGTTTTTTAAATGTTAACAAATTTAAATAAATTGAAATCATGTAACTTTTCTCATCATAATGTAATAAAAGTCAAAAAAAGAATTTTATTGAGCATTTTTGCATTGATATTCTTAAGGTAAATTGGCCTGAAGTTTTCTTTCTTTTTCAGTCTTTGTGTGTTTTTGGTTAAATGTTATTATAGCTTCAGTAAACAAATCGGGTAGTTTTCTTTTGTTTCTATTTTGTGGAATAGTTAGAAGAGTATTGGTATTAGGTCCTCTTTGAAGGTCTGACAGAATTACTACACTAAACCCATCTGATCCTGGCCCCTTTTTGGTTGGGAGACTTTTAATGACTGCTTTTATTTCTATAGGGGTAATGGGACTGTTTAGATGGTTTTTCTGATCCTGATTTAACTTTGGTACCTCATATCTATCTAGAAAATTGTCCATGTCATCCAGATTTTCCAGGTTTTTATTTTTTTTTTTTTAATATAGACTTTTGTAGTATGATCTGCTAATTTTTTCAATTTCCTCAGTTTCTGTTGTTGTGTCTCCCTCTTCACTTCTGATTTTATTAATTGCATACCGTCTCTGTGCCCTCTGGTTTGCCTAGCTAAGGGTTTACCTATCTTGTTGATTTTCTCGAAGAATCAGCTCCTGGTTTGGTTGATTCTTTGTATAGTTCTCTTTATTTCTACTTGGTTGATTTCTGACCCAAGTTTGATTATTTCCTGCTATCTATTCATCTTGGATATATTTGCTGCCTTCTGTTCTAGAGCTGTCAGGTGTACTGCCAAGCTTCTAGTCTATGCTCCCTCCAGGTTTGTTTTTTTTTTTTTTTTTTTTTTTTTT
>NW_022196900.1:35227161-35237534 GCF_008632895.1 Mastomys coucha | reverse complement strand
ATAATGTCTTTTTTTTTTTATTCCTTCCTTGATCAAATTTTCATTGCATAGAGTGCTGTTCAGATTCCATTGTTTTTGTTGTAATTGAAGACCCACCTTAGTGTGTGATGATCTGATAGGGAGCATGGGTTTATTTTAAACTTTTATATCTGTTGAGGCCTGTTTTGTGACCAATTATGTGGTCAGTTTTGGAGAAGCTAACCTTAGGTGCTGAGAAGAAACTATATTCTTTTGATTTAGGATGAAATATTTTACGGATATCTGTTAAATTTTACCTGCCTCACAGTTTCATAGGTCATAATTGATACAAATATTAGTGGATTAAAATTGCAGTGTTGGCAAGGGTACATCCCACACTAGTAAAGCTAGAATAGAACTCCCTTGCTACTTCTAGATTCTAAAATTTTCTGACATTCCTTTGTTAATGTCTCTCTCCTTCATCTTCAAAACCAGCAATATTGTATCATATCTCTTTGACCTATCCTTCTTCATCACATTTCTTTCTGATAATAGCAGAGGAAACATATTCTACTTTAAGAAGCTTGATGATTAGAAATATCCATTTTGATAATTAGTAATAATGACCTTTTTTCAGTACAAGGTCATCAACCTTAGTTCCATCTATAGAATGTCTTTTCTTTTTTAATCTTTCTATCTATTTTATTTATTTAAATTTTTGTCTACATAACTTAACACATCCATATATTTTCATGATTAGAGCTTGGGTATCTTTGAGGAGCTATCACATTGACATAGCTTTAGATCTTATCATTTTTGATACTACTATTCTTTTTAATTGCCATTGAATATCAAGAAGTGACAGTGGTTTCATAATGTTACTTAATTCTGCTGCCTTTGAAAAGACATTTTATACCCTTGGATTTGCACGAGCTTTTAAATTAAATTATCTTCAGTTAACCATTTGAACATGCCATATGATTTCCTCTAGAACCTTGAATAGTCATCAAGGGCTCACTCTATCTAACATATGAAAATGTGTGGCTGGAATTCTTTTTGAATTCCAGAAGTAACTATTTAGGTTTCTGTTAAAGATCATTCATGTTGCCAGTACCTTAGGGTAATCATCAGCCCAGGTAGTCTGAAAGTCTATGTGCATGAATTGGAAATATTTCTCCTTCTTACAGTTTCCCTGTATGTTTATGTGAATAAAAACCTGAAATGTAGACTTATACTTGGGAAATACAAAGAGTTTACTCACTTAGAAAAACTAAATATTGGAAAAGCTCCATTATTTAAAAATACTTATAGACTAATTATTTCTTTAAAACTAGAAAAATGGAGGGAATATATATATCTTCTGTAAAATAGAGTCACTCTAAAACACCATTAGAATTTAACAACTCACACCACATCTTTCTACCTCAAAACCATTGCTTCATGCCTAAGATTTCATAGGAAATAAGTCTGTGTTATTTTATCTTTCTCTGTTTTATTACTTGAGTGTATGTTTAACTTCTCTGGGCCTGTTTTCTGAAATTTAGATAAGTGCATGTAGAATGGTGTTGACAAATTGAATAGCCAATATAGTGGCTTCTTAATTAGTCCAATAAATTATTTTAAGAGCATGAGGGCCTCCACATTCTTCAAGGTCAAGGTAGCATACTCATCTATAGAAATAGTTCTTAGATTTCACTAGAAATATAAGGATACCTGACTTTAACATTCTTAAAAATCCTTATAACTAATAAGTATTTAGCTTTTATTTACAGTGGTGACCATAGTTGTCTTCAGAGTAGGAATCATGACCTCTGTTGCTTTGGTATCTCATCCCATTCCTAAACTCATGGTGGGTAAAAACCTAGATAGGAAACCTTGTCAATTTATATTATTCCAAAATGAGTTACTGTTAGGAATGGTCTAATTCATCAACCTTCCTAATAGCTTTCATTCACTTCAAGTGTTACCCTAAAGTCATAGAAGAAAATAAAAAACAGAAAATAGAAAGCAAATAAATTTCTGAAAATTATGCATCTCTTTCCTCCTGTAAATCTGCATTTATCTTGCAGGTTGTCAGATCTTGGAAGATATTCTTACTTGTAAATGCTCTGTTCTAGTCCTAAAGCTTGTGTCAATATATGAGCTATAAATTTGACTGCAGGAAAGATGATATCATCTATAGTACTTTAATTAATCAAAATAACATACGTTATATTGAAAGAATAAACTCTTTCAAATCTCAGATTCTTACCAACTGATATAACAAAAAGTTATTTTCTCCTTAGGAAAAAAATCTGTTTCAAGTTAGGTGCCTCCCTATGACAACCATCTCTCATTCATTTCCCTCTCAATCTGAACTGATACATGATTTTTATTATTATTATTATTATTATTATTATTATTATTATTATTATTATATGTTTTCTTGTTTACAATATCTCCTTTCCCAGGTTCCCCTCAAAAAAAAAAAAAAAAAAAAAAAAAAAAAAAAAAAAAAGAAAAGAAAATAAAAATAAAATAAAATAAAATAAGAAAAAATAAAATAAAATAAAAAACCAATCCCCTGTCCCCTCCCCCTCCCCCTGCTCACAAACCCACCCTCTCCTGCTTACTGGCCCTGGCATTCTGGCCTTGGCATTCCCCTACACTGGGGCATAGAACCTTCACAGGGTCAAGGTTCTCTCCTCCCTTTGATGACCGGCTTGGCCATCCTCCACTATAGAGTGATGCTGGAGCCATGAGTCCTCCCCATGTATACTCTATCTTTTAACCCACATATGCAGTGTCTAGAATATGTTGTGTTTTAAGGTGTGACAGAGAAGGAAAAATTGTCCTTTAATTTTTATACTTAAAAAAGTTGAAACAGCCGGGCAGTAGTGGGGCATGCCTTTAACCCCAGCACTTGGGAGGCAAAGGCAGGTGGATTCCTGAGTTTGAGGCCAATCTGGTCTACAGAGTGAGTTCCAGGACAGCCAGGGCTATACAGAGAAACCCTGTCTCTAAAAAACAAAACAAAACAAAACAAAACAAAAAACAAAAAAAAAAGTCGAAACAGTTGTTACAGTCTAAATTTGAAACATAATACTTCCATTTACACCCAATTGGTCACAACCAGAATCACTTATTCTTTTTTTTTCTTTTATTGGATATTGTATTTTATTTACATTTCAAATGTGATTCCCTTTCCTGGTTTCCCCTCCAGAATCTCTCCTATCCCATCTCCCTACCCCTGCTTCTATGAGGGTGCTCCATGTGTACACTCATTGGTGATTTAGTCCTTGGGAGCTTTGCAGGGCCTGGTTGGTTGGTACTTTGTTCTATAGCTTGTAAACACTTTCAGCTCCTTCAACAATGTACAAATGGGACCTCATAAAATTGCAAAGCTTCTGTAAGGCAAATGACATTGCCAATAGCACAAAATGGCAACCAACAGATTGGGAAAAGATCCTTACCAATCCTATATCCCATAGAGGGCTAATATCCAATATATACATAGAACTCAAACAGTTAGACTCCAGAGAACCAAATAGACCTATTAAAAATGGTGTACAAAGTTAAACAAAGAATCACATATTCTTGCCTAAGAGTAGTAGGTCTGAGAAGTTTTAATCTATCCATTAGTCTGTAAGAAAGAAAACTAAGATATATATAATACTTCACTCTAACTCACTTTCGAAGACTCTGCCTGATAGTATAATATGCTTTCCACTAGTCCACAAGGCCCTTTAAGGGGGATATTTAAACAAACTATTTCCTAATACCACTTCCTAATGTTTCTATAAAATAATCCCTGCTACATTATACAAGAACATTAATGTCAGTCTTTTTTATTTCTCAAATAGTTATTGAGCACTCACCAATAACTTAGCAGATTGATATTGAGAAAGAAAAAAAAATAGACCAAAATAAATAAAAAACTGAAAAACCTCCGGAAATTAGACCAAATGTATTATAAAATATCTATGAATAAGTAGTACAGACAAAATACAGCAAGGAAAACACAATTATGATATAAGTGTGAGCAGATAATAGTTTTCTGTATCCCAATAGACATTTCAACAGAGCAGGGAATCCTGGGCTTCTAGTGTTAATATACATAAACTGCCACGCCCACTTGTTTACTCCAGTAAGATCCGCAATATCGGGGGTAAAAGCCTGATTAAGGATAAGAGGCGTTATGACTTCAAAGGGGGTCTGTGCCTCCTGGATATTCAGACAGTGGTTGGCATCTCCTAACTCAGACATGTTCCAGATTAGTCTTTCCAATCGTCAACATACCCTCTTATTTAAGCATAAAGGTACCCCAAGAAATGATTCGTAAATGGCTAAAACTGGGCATTATTTCCTGGCCAGCACGACGTTCCAATATATCCTAATTTAATTCCAAGCTGTCCTTAGCTTGAAATTTCTCACAAGGAATCTGCCTTATCAGATAGAATGTCCTCAGATTTAGCAACAGAGGTCAGGCACCATTGCTTACTGTTAACATAGTTAGAATTCTCAGGGCAGTCCCACAGAAGAAAGAACTGTTTTACATACTAGAGAGTAATCAAAGGGCTTCCCTCACTTAAGGGCATTAGCAGGAACTGCTAGATTGAAACTTCCTGGTGCTTGCCTTCAGCAGATCCAGAGAATTAGCATGGGAATACCAAAATATCCCTAGCGGGGAGGTCACCACTGGTCTTCCACCTGCTTCACACCTGGATACCTGATCCTACTGACCTTGATGTGGTGGTCACTTGCCTAAGTGACTTCAGTCTTGCTCTCTGATCCTATTGACCTTGTTGTAACCCTCGCCTGCCTACGTGACTCTTGTCATCCACCCTGTTTTCTGTATACCATATAAGCCTGGTTTTCACTTTGTGCAGAACACTCACACTCTGGACTAGGACTTAGATTCATGCAATCTGTAGCCCCCTGGGCCCAGAGCGCTTGGTCCCACGGGGGTGCAGCACCAGACCAGAGGAGATGGCTGCTGCTTTAGACCCAGTGTGTTTTAGATGGCTTCAGATGTACCTTAACTGCTGCTCTGCTAGATTTATCATTTCTCTCTTGTAATGACTGTAAAAGCCTCAAGCCATTTTTAAGAAATACATTCAGATTCAGCACATTCTTGTGTTGACTCTGTCTGTCATCTGCTGACTTGTTGCCCACCTGACCAGAACTCTCATCCCTCGGAAAACACGGTCCCCGTAATGAACCTGGTCCATGGCAATAAACAAGAAAAGTAGATACAGCAAGATGAATCTTGGTGGCCTCAAGAAAAATGACAATGATGAGACTACAAGTATTGGAGGATTGTAGAAGCTGTTTAGGGACTTTCCAGAATCATAGAGTTCCCTGTCAATCCTGAAAACACTGATAGAAAGACCTTAAAATTGTTACACATTCTGATCTTCCTTTTAACTTGCTTTCAGTGGCAAGAGGATATTTTAAACAGAAACCATGGACAGATTCAACTGGGTGTTTCTGTCATTCATTTTCAGGTATGTTTTTATACTTCACTTTCCTTTTTCTCTCAAGCCCAATAAAATGTTCTTTCTTAAGATTCCTAGCTGCTTCCTCATTTGCTCTCTTCACATAGTGTGAAATTTCTGCCCTCATAACTCACTGGAGAAAAGACTTTTAAAAGTCCATTTCAAAAGCTTCTTTCAGGAATGTTCTTGCTTTGTTGATTTACCTTTAATTTCTCATTTATATCCCATCCAGATGATCTTCATGATGACATTGCTCATCAAATCCATACTGATATTTATTTATGACTTGTAGGTTATCATTGCTCAGCTCTAATAGCAATAAAATTTTCATTAACAGAACAGATATTCAGACCAGGCATTTTTATTAAGATGAGTGGAATAGAACAGAGTAGATGTTGACTCCTGTCCAATCTTGGAGTTCTAGTTATTGAATGAAGTTTTGTGCATCCTCTTAAATTTACTTGCTCTTCTGAAAGTTATGCTCATCAATTTTGTTGGTATATAATTTTTATTGGAAATAGCTATTTCTACAGTAGATTCTTATTATGATCTCCTCCTTCCAACTCCTTCCACATCCTCCATATCTCCCCACCCAAATCCACATCCTTTCTTGTTTTCTCTCTCATTAGAAAACAAACAAGAATCTTAAAAAAGAAAGAGAAAAGAAGATGAAATAAAAGCAAATGAATTTGAATAGAACAAAACAAACAAATGAGTAGAAAAATAAGGAGCCAAAGAAAAAGCACAAGAAACACGTACAGATACAGAGATACACACATTGACAAACACAGAAAACCTGTAAAACTCAAACTAAAAATCTTGTAGCATAGGGGGAAAGTGTCCAAATATCAAGACAAAGCATTATGACATTAAAAAACTCAAAAATAACATAGCATTCATTTCATGTTAGCCATCTACTGCTGTCCACTGAATCTGGGGCATAAGAATGTTTTTTTAGAATTGGTATATAAGTTTTATCAGTTTACTCTGGAACTATCCTAGGCATGTTATATATCATTTAAATTTTTGTTAAAAATATATAACATTTGCAGCTTTAAATATAAGAGGTGTATAACACACTGATATTGACTATAAGTACGTTACAATTACAATAGTTGTCTAGTCTTTCATAGTTCAACTCTTTATTAGGTGAGCAAAAACTTCAAATTTCCCCTATCTCATTCCCCTGTTAAAAATCATTCTATTTTATGCATCTGACACTGACATTATTTCAAGTCCTCATATTTTCAGACTAGGAATGCTCACCCTGTATACCCAAAAGTGATAGTTCTGGATCGTGTGACAATTTTATTTTTATTCTATAAATATTATTATTTTTTTAGTTGATACACCATTTCATTGTACCTATATTACCTATATTTCCCAAGAGTTCCAAATTTCTTTCATTCTTACCAAGACATCTTATCTTTTGTTACATTGGTAGCATTATAATATATATGCAAAAAAACTCTGATACACAACTTCACAAAAACATATTTCTAAAATTAAAGATACAAATGAAGATCAACTGATTACTAGAAGGTGGTTTCAACTACAAAGACAAAAAATGTAAATTGTGACTCCTGTGGCTGAGGTGTTGGGGAGCAATAGAAGGGGGTATACAACAGTATTGGTGCTATGGTGAGCAAAATGTAAAACTAAGGGGACTCTTGCTAGAAAGGAGGACGAGAGGAGGGAGATCAGCAAATAACAATATGAATGTCTGAAAAGCACATACAAAATCATACTGTCAACTATGTACCTAAAAATAAATCTGTAGAATACACACAAAACCATATATACATGTCCATGGTTAATTGGGATTTTCCTACCTGAGTTAATTATGCTTTCTCTTAGAGCCAAAGAAAGTATACCAAAAAAGTGAACTCCAATACCAAGCATGAGAAGTCCTCTTTTGTCAAGGTTAAGCAAGACTTTCCACAATCATTACTGGCTATTAGCACTGCCATAGGCTGCGTTCCAGAGGAAGAAACTAGGCCCTTTTTGCTAAACTGACTATGTATTTCACACGCAGGACCCAGAGGTCCCTGAGGTGTGTCTGAGCCAAGAGCCTTCTTCCTAAAGATAAACCTTCTGGGTTTCAGAAGGCACCATGCAAGCTTTCAAACAATGGTCCTGTCTAGTGATGATGCCTGTCAATGATAACAATGGCTAGGATGGTAGAATATTCCTAATGGTACAATAGCAGCACCAGTATCTTAGCAGCAACCAAAAACTTTACAGTTAAACTTATGACTGTTCAATAAAAGGAAGACCATGACATACTCTATAAATGTAGTCAACTTTTCAGAGGTAGTGAACTTAATGAATTTTGGAGAAGAACTGATAATACTTTACTAAAATAAAGTAAACTAAACTACTTTAGTAAGGTAAACTAAAATTTAGTTTACTTTAGCAAGCTACACTAAACTAAAATATAGCACAATCATCACAACTGTATTCTAAATGTTTGTACTCATACCCACAGGTAAGTAAACTCCCCATTCTTTCATCAAGGGAACTTCTCTTTGAAACAGACATAAAACATCACAGAAAACTACAACTAATCAAAATGCAGATAACTGGAGCCGAGTCCTGATGGATATATCTGCAATACAACTCCTATACCTCAGCCTCTGGTTTCATCATGGAAGGAAAATACAAAGATTTTAAAAGCTAGTAGAACATAGAGTTTATTCTGAGATTGTGCCTCCTAGGAATTTCAGAAAAATAGACCTATGAATTTGAAAGATCAAGGAAGGTTATGTGAGAGGTTTTGGAAGGAGGAAAGTAAAAGGAAACAGAAAGAAATCATATTATATTGCCAAAAAAAGTAAAATAAGTTTTAAACACTTTTTCATAACTAGACACGGACATTCTTAAAGTCTATATAATTTAAAATATATGCAATCCATTCATAGAATTGATGAAAGCAATAACCTATTTTTTTCTGTACAGGATAGACAGTATAAAAATATCCTTGCTAACTAGTACCCTCAGAGCTCCCAAGGACTCAACCACCATCCAAGGACTATATATGGTGGGTCTGATTGTTCTGGCAGCATGTGTATAGTAGAGGATTGCAAAGTCGATCATCAATGGGAAGAGAGGCCCTTGGCCCTGTGAAGGTTCTCTGCCCCAGTGTAGGGGAATACCAGGGCCAATAAGTGGGAGAGGGTGGGGTGGCAAGCAGGGGGAGGGGGAGGAAACAGGGGTTTGTTCTTGTTGCTTTTTGTTTTTGTTTTTGTTTTTGTTTTTGGAGGGGAAACTGGGAAAGGAGAAATCATATGACATGTAAATAAAGAAAATATCTAATAAAAAAAGTCAGCAAAATTAACTAATGTGTCAGGGTAAATAAACCATCTTGATAGTAAAAAAAAGTCATTGCTGAATTTTTCCAATATAGAAGCAGAGAGTTTTCTAGAGATTTATCTAGAGAGTGTCACCCTACATTCAGAATATCTTCTTATTTTATTTATTTATTTATTTATTTATTTATTTATTTATATCCTTATGGTTACTTCTCTCAGAACCCTCTCAGATTCCAAGAAAACTTGTATCTCTGTACTATTCAAAATAGAGAATAAAGCTGATTTGAAGATTCACAAAAATAATATGTGAAAAGGATGATGGTTATTTTTCCCACATGTAAATTTAGTACTCTGTGAAGATCCCTTTTATCCTATTTGACTTTGTATTTTTTTTTCTACACATTGTCTGACAGACTTTACAGGTGCAATAAATATGTTCTGACTTCATGAATGAATTCATGAGTACATTAATTTCAATTGTCACCTAATTTTCAAATATTCTAGAAACTTTAAATAGAATGGCAGGGAGTATAATGATAGAAAAATATATGCTGTATTTTTATGAACGAACATTGGTAAATATAACATGCAACCTAAATTCCACAGAAGAACAAGTCATAACAGGGCAGAGTTTTATGATTTAGTAAACACATGAACAATATTGTAACAATAATGCTACTATGTTTATTTGAATTCTTCCATGTTAACCTTATTCCTGTGATCAAATGATAACTAAGAAAAAATTATAGATCTATTAATATTTTCAATATTTGGTTCTCAACATTTGCACTTTAAAACCACCTAAAGCAAATAGTTTAATTTTAAACATTTTATATGTCCCTTTCTTTGGCTTATGTCCATTATACATTTAGGACTTGAACCAGGTTTATTTGTGGATGTTGCCTTGCATACAGGGGCTTCAAATCCAACCACAAAAGGATCCCAAGTACCTGCCATTGCATCAGTGGGCATATGTTTCCTGAAGGTCAATGTATGCATCATCTAGAACTAAGACTGATGAAGAACTTTTTTTTTTTTTTTTAAGCAGTCATGAAAGCATCATCCAGAACTATAATACCAGATGGAAGAGAGGTAGAGCTGACAACTCAATTCCATCTTGATTTCTTCATGGTCAGTAATGATATTATAAGCTGTCTTCATCAATAGGGTCTTACTATATAGTTGAGGTGAGAGACATAACAATGGTAACATTTATTCTCTTGAGGGACCTCAGAGACCTCTCTGACCAAAATCTCATATGGTGGTTTAATGCATAAGGATTTTTGGTTTCTTTAAAAGCCTATGGCTTTTGGAAACAGTACTATCTTTTCACAATTCTAAGTCAGTTACAAGCTCTTTATTGTTTTTATACATCTAACAGATTACTTTGTTTTTGTGTTTACAATATAATTACACTTCTCCCTTCCCTTTTCTCTCTCCAAACTTTACATATAGTCATCTCTACTTTCTCCTTCAAATTCATGGCTTCTGCTTTCATTTCTCATTAACACATGCTTATTTACATATAGATAGATATAGATATAGATGATATAGATATAGAAGATATAGATATAGATATAGATTCCTAACTATAATCTACTTTGTATAATGTTATTTGTATATATGT